>NC_048306.1:2700577-2798006 GCF_013100865.1 Trachemys scripta elegans | reverse complement strand
CCCCCCCCCCGACTGCCCCTGCTGCCTTTCGCGCCCCGTTTCGGGTGCCGGGGGCAGGGAGAGTGCCCGGGCTCCATTACCGCGGTGCAGAGTAAGTGGAGGGAAATAGAGGTGTCTGTGACAGTAATTGACTTGGCTGGTCTCCCTCCCTGCTCTGCAGTTAGGCCCCGCTCTGTTCCTCCCTGGGCACTCTTCAGGGCTGCTCATGGCTTTCTGAAAATGTGCAATGCTAACTTGTGAAACCCTCTGAGCTCTTAGCACCGTTCCTCTGTACAACTTCAGAGATGCCCACATGCACGGCATTTACCTTGTTTGCATGGTAGAGGAGAGGAATCTTTTTTTTCTAACAAGATACTGTATTGATACCAGCTTTCTGAGCTGCTGCAGTCAGCATCAGAGGTATTGTGCTTCAGATAGTCTAGAGGTGTGATTTATGTCTAAATATTGTACAGAATATTACAGAGAAGCCTCAGTAATTCTCACTTTGCTAGTCTATACATTTGGTAATCCTCATCAGAAACCTTGAGGAACTCTCCCCATTTCCCAACAGAGATTTCATAGCAAAGCCAATTCTGTAATCCTGTTTAATATTACTAAAATGTACTGCAGACTATTGTAACATGTTAGGTTTGGGTGATGATTAAGACTAGCCCACATGTTTCAAAATAAGTGTGTCTTCAAAAAAAAAAAAGTGTGTTCTTTTATTCACTAATATGCAAAGTTCAGCAAACTGCAGTGGATCTCTAGCACACATTAGCATGCTGCGGTGCATCCAAAGCAAGAATACTTACAGGGACATTGTCAGGTTGAAACTGCTTTCCAATAATAAGCTCACTGTAGTTTTTCCCTGAGTTCCAGCCAGTTTTGCTTTTACATTTCCTTTTTAAAATACTTTCCCCTACAGTTTTGTAATCAAAAGGGAAAATAGTAGTGACGAAGGCCCCAATCATGCAGAAAGAACCATGAAGTTGAAACCTTGTTCCCTCAGAAAGTGGATGCAAAGAGCAGACACTGGAGATCCCCTCTGCAGGAATGGGTAACTGACTACATTGTGGCAACAGTGACATTGGCTATACAGGGAGTGCGGTTGCATGTACAGAGTAAAGTAATTTTTCCATAATCTCTTTAAATAGTAGTAACCAGAGATGTTGCTTGTTACAACAGCAAGTAAAAAAAGGCACAAAAATGATTTAAGTTGATGGTATCCCATTTGCAAATTCTAAGATTCTCTGCTTTATCTTTCTGAGCGCTTAAAATAAAATAAAATAATGGAGATAGCCTATCTCCTAGAACTGAAAGGTCATTGAGTCCAGCCCCCTGCCTTCACTAGCAAGACCAAGTATTGATTTTGCCCCAGATCCCTAAGTGGCCCCCTTGAGGATTGAACTCATAACCCTGGGTTTAGCAGGCCAATGCTCAAACCACTGAGCTACCCTTCCCCCTGCTTGTACACCCTTCCCCCTGCTTGTACACCCTTCCCCCTGCTTGTACACCCTTCCACTTGTGTCAATATAACTTATGTTGCTCAGGGATGTGAATAAGCCACTGAACTAAGTGCTGGTGTGGACAGTGCTATGTCGGCTATAGAGTCTTCCCCAGATGCACTATGCCACCACTGTAGT
Organism: Trachemys scripta elegans; assembly: GCF_013100865.1. Taxonomy (NCBI): domain Eukaryota; kingdom Metazoa; phylum Chordata; order Testudines; family Emydidae; genus Trachemys; species Trachemys scripta. The sequence continues at coordinate 2,796,384 of NC_048306.1, read as the reverse complement.
GCTTCTAGTGTAGACTAGCCCTAAATGTAACACGACACCTGTAGGAGGTATTAGGCAGTGGAGGTCAAATCCCGGAGCTTTGGCTCTAAAAACATGAGCCTCTACTAGCTGAGCTAAAAGTCCCTGTTATGTTGCATCAAAGGTTGTATAGATTCGAATCTCTGTGTGGGACAGCCATATTGATCATGGGTTATATAAACAATTTGAGAAATTAAAAGTTTGTTTTAAGAACTAGCTATATAAAAGAGGTGATGGTATTAGGTTTTAAGTATCAATGCATGTCAGTAGTAATATTACATAATTTTTTCATGGCTCTTCAGTAGCTTATGGGAATTGACTCAGTTGGGCTCCCTCAGTCTAGGTTCCACTAGGTGTCCACTTAACAATCTATCATCACCACATCTGACCTCCTCATGAGTCTCAGCAGAGGTACCAAGGATTGAACAGATGTGGTGGATGAGTCCTTTTCTATCTCAAGACAGCGTCTATTCTTGATAATTTTTAAAAATTATCTCACTATGCTGCACTGGTGGAAGACTGGTTGCAGATGTTTTTATCACTGAATTTTTTTATTCTAGTACACCTCTACCTCAATATAACGCGACCCGATATAACATGGTAAAGCAGTACTCGGGGTGGGGGGCTGTACACTCCAGTGTATCAAAGCAAATTCAATATAATGTGGTTTCACCTATAACGCGGTAAGATTTTTTGGCTCCTGAGGACAGCGTTATATCGAGGTAGAGGTGTATTTGTGACAAAGGATTACTACATCTGAAAGATGGAGTATGGATAAATCTCAGAAGATTTGAGTGTCTCTGCTAAGTATGCTTCTTCTGTATCCTTTTGTGGGCTATGTCTTCACTGAAAAAAAAAGGTGTTTACAATAGGGCTGTCACGCGATTAAATAAATCGCGATTAATCACATGATTAAAAGAAGTAATCATGATTAATTGTGCGATTATTCACACTGTTAAATAATAGAATACCATTTATTTAAATATTTTTGGATGTTTTCTACATCTTCAAATATATTCATTTAAATTACAACACAATACAAAGTGTACAATGCTCACTTTATATTTATTTTTGATTACAAATATTTGCACTATAAAAAACAAAACAGTATATTTCAATTCACCTCATACAGGTACGGTAGTGCAATCTCTTTATTATGAAAGTTGAATTTACAAATGTAGGATTATGTACAAAAAATAACTGCATTCAAAAATAAAACTTTAGAACCTACAAGTCCACTCAGTCCTACTTCAGCCAATCGCTCAGATAAACAAGTTTGGTTACAGTTCGCAGGAGATAATATTGCCTTGTTTACAATGTCACCTGAAAGTGAGAACAGGTGTTCGCATGGCACTGTTGTAGCTGGCATTGCAAGATATTTACATGCCGGATGTGCTAAAGATTCATATGTCCCTTCATGCTTCAGCCACCATTCCAGAAGACATGCGTCCATGCTGATGACATGTTCTGCTTGATAACAATCCAAAGCAGAGCGGACTGACGCATATTCATTTTCATCCTGGGAGTCGGATGCCACCAGCAGAAGGTTTTCATTTTTTGGTGGTTCAGGTTCTGTAGTTTCTGCATCGGAGTGGTGTTCTTTTAAGACATCTGAAAGCATGCTCCACGCCCCATCCCTCAGATTTTGGAAGGCACTTCACATTCTTAAACCTTGGGTTGAGTGCTGTATCTATCCTTAGAAATCTCACATTGGTACCTTCTTTGCGTTGTGTCAAATCTGCTGTGAAAGTGTTCTTAAAATGAACATGTGCTGGTTCATCATCTGAGACTGCTATAACATGAAATATATGGCAGAATGTGGGTAAAACAGAACAGGAGACATACAATTCTCCCCCTAAGGAGTTCAGTCACAAATTTCATTAATGCATTATTTTTTTTAACGAGCATCATCAACATGGAAGCATGTCCTCTGGAATGGTGGCCGAAGCATGAAGGGCATATGAATATTTAGCATATCTGGCACGTAAATACCTTGCAATGCCGGCTACAAAAGTGCCATGCAAACGCCTGTTCTCGCTTTCAGGTGACATTGGAAATAAGAAGCAGTCAGCAGTATCTCCCATAAATGTAAACAAACTTGTTTGTCTTAGCAATTGGCTGAACCAGAAGTAGGACTGAGTGGACTTGTAGGCTCTAAAGTTTTGCATTGTTTTGTTTGAGTGCAGTTATGTAGCAAAAAAAATCTACATTTGTAAGTTACACTTTCACGATAGAGACTGCACTACAGTACTTGTATGAGGTGAATTGAAAAATACTATTATCATTTTTACAGTGCAAATATTTGTAATTAAAAATAATATAAAGTGAGCACTGTACACTTTGTATTGTATGTTGTAATACAAATCAATATATTTGAAAATGTAGAAAAACATCCAAAAATGTAATAAATTTCAGTTGGTATTCTATTGTTTAACAGTGCAATTAATTGTAATTAATTTTTTTAATTGCAGTTAATTTTTTTGAGTTAATCACGTGAGTTAACTGCGATTAATCGACAGCCCTAGTTTACACATCAAGATAGCTATTTCAATATAACATCTTAGTGGAGAGAAAGCACAATAGCTTTTATCTATATGTAGTTATTTGAGGTGCATGCCAAGTAGGGTGTATAGATTTGACCATGACTAGCTACAGCTAGGTAAAAACTACCTTTATCTTATCTCATCTAGGACATTACATTGAGGTACATTGATGTAAAACCACGCTTATTTCTTGCAGTGAAGACATAACCTAAAATACCTTCCTGAGGTTGGACTTGTAGCTGAATTCAGATTTCATGCATCCTGAGGCTGTTTACTCACTGTGTGAGACTTGATATTGGCAGTGACAAAAGGGCCCCACTGACCTTCAGAGAGCTTTTTATAGATGGGCTTATTGGGGAACCATAGCGAGGAAGTAACTGACCTGTTACTAAGTGGGAGTGTGTTTGGGGGGGAGGGAGGGAAGGAAGGTCATATTTGAATTTCAGTGGAAAACATTTGCAAGATGGACCAAAATTTAGATCTGTGCTATGGTCCAAATTGATTTGCCTATATCTGCTGAAAACAAGGTGGAATGGCATCTCAAATAAGGCTCTCCATGGCCAATTCAGGGTGTTGAAATAGCCCACCCTATGGCTATTTATTATTTGTATTCTCTTAGTTCCTAGGAGCCCTCGTCATGGACCAAGGCCCCATTGTGTTACGCACTCTGTGAACAGACAATTTACAATCGAAGTATAAGACCCGAGACAACAGATGTATACAGATTGGGGAAGTACAAGGAAACCATGTGATAATATTAGTCCGCATGATAGGTTGTGATCTCAGCACATCTGCAGCCTCCCTGCCCATTTAGAGAAACTTACGCCTTTTAAAAAAAGCAGATCATGTGCATGAGGTCTCTGGAGGGAGTGTAGCAATTGAGTTATGTTCTGAGAGCTTAGGCTTTTTTGCTGTAAGCTCAGCTATAGTTTAATTTAAACTCAGCTGTAGGAAACAAAACATTTTATTTCCTTTCACGGAAACAGACGTGCTTTGTTGTAGATACTAATGATACAGTACAGTCATATGATTTCTTGTGGCTTTTGTTTTAAGTTCTTCTTTGTGAATTATGCAGCAATTATTGGTGTATACCATAGTTGTGAAATCTTTGATGAAAAGCAGAGACTTGTAGGGGAGACTGGATTGGAATTGCACGAGCTGAAATTGTTCAGTTTTGGGCTTTATGGGGAAAGTCGGAACTTTAAAGATGCTTAGTCTTTTGGGAAAAAGGGGTAAAGAATCAAAATTAAGAGTATTTTGTTCTTTCAGTATTCTTGGTGTGAAAAATGAACTGACATTAAAACCAATTTTACCAGTGTATTCAATTTAAAAATTGCATCCCAAGGCTAGGACTTGATAATCTGATAGAAAAATGAAAAGTTAGAATTTGGTGAATGACCAGCTGCAAATTGGCTTTACAAGAACTGGGGGAAAGTGGGTGGGGTTTTCTGAATGATGGGAGGTGGAGGGGAAAGAGTAATAGGTAACTTTCACAGACCAGCAAGCCAAGCTGCAATGACTTAAATCAGGGGTTCTCAAACTTCATTGCACCACAACCCCTTTCTGACAACAAAAATTACTACACAACCCCAGGAGGGGGGACTGAAGCTTGAGTCCGCCCGAGCCCCATTGCCCTGGGTGGAGGGGCCAAAGCCCAAGCTGCACCACCCAGGGGGCAAAGCCCAAGGGCTTCAGCCCCAGGCAGAGGGGGCCTGTAGCCTGAGCCCCGCTGCCCAGGGCTCAGGCGTCTCAACCAGTTCCTCACTATTTGTCAAAATCAAATCTAGAACAGCCTCTCCCCTAGTAGCTTTCTCCACCTTCTGAAACAAAAAATTGTCTCCAGTAAGTTCTTAGAATGGATTGGATAATCTGTGCCCTGCTGTGTTATTTTCCCAACACATGTCTGAGTAGTTGAAGTCCCTCATCACCACCAAGTCCTGTGCTCTGGATGATTTTGTTGTTTAAAAAAAGCCTCATCCACCTCTTCTTCCTCCTTAGGTGGTCTTATCACCCTTGTTTTTTACCCCTTTTATCCTTACCTAGAGACTTTCAACAAGTCTGTCTCCTATTTCCATTTAAACTTCAGTCCAAGTGTATACATTTAATATATAAGGCAAAACCTCCTCCCTTTTTTCCGTGCTTGTCCTTTCCGAGCAAGCTCTACCCTTCTATATCAAATATTCCAGTCACGTGTATTATCCTACCAGGTCTCTGTGATGCCAACTATGCATAGTTGTGTTTATTTACTAGCATTTTGAGTTCTTCCTGCTTATTCCCCATACTTCTCGCATTAGTATACAGACATCTAAGATACTGATTTGAATCCCCCCCCCCCAGTTCTATCTTCTCTCCTTTATCCCTGCTATAACAGCCCATGCTCCCCCCAGATTCCGACCCTTCTCCCAGGTCTCTGTTTTTGACTTGCCTGTGGGCTTTGGGCACCCTTTGAACTTAGTTTAAAGCCCTCCTCACTAGGTTAGCCAGTCTGTATCCAGATATGCTCTTCCCCTTCCTCGATAGGTGCCTCACAGCCAGGCATTCACCTCCAGCATACATCTGTTTTAGTCTGGGTCCCTACCCTTGACCAGGTCTTGTACCCATTCAGAAAGATGGGAGAGGCTGAATGTTTTAAGTAGCAGCAACTGAAGCAAGAACTAGAGGAAATCAGAGCTCACCATGTATGAATTCAGTGATTTAATTTTGTATCCATTTCAGTTCAGTGGGACTTTGTATCTGCATCTTAGATACCAGGGAAAGATGTGCATTAGAAATGCCTGAAATGTGTGGAATGGTGGGACAAGACCGTCTTGCTCTTGCAGTGAGTAAACTGACTTTCCCTCAGGGCTAAGGAGGTGGTTCCACTTTTCCACTCAGAGTGGAGATCAGGCTTAAATAACTGCAGGAGTCAGTAGTTAACTCTGTTGGAAATGCTGTACCCTGGAGGTCTTTAAATAACATCTACAGTGAATAATAGCTTACAAGCCTATGTGGTGGTATTTTCTTTCTTTCTTTCTTCCTTCCCTGAGTTTTGTTCTGTGTCAAAATTAACTTGGACATCTGGGACTGATGAAGCAGAGCTCTGTATCACAGAGGTAGTCCTGGATGCTGGCATAAGTGCAGCAAGACAGGTGTGACGTTATGGCCACATACAATTCTTTTAGAAAGAAAGTAATGAAGGCACAATGAAATAGTTGATGCTACATTCTTAACTACTCAATAGGGTTGGCCAGTCACATTAATACAGGTGTACTGTTATCTTTTTAAATAGCACTGAGGGATGATGTGGAAAGTTAATAATACCAAACATGTTTGTTAAGGTAGTGTATGTTAGTAATACTCAAAACATCTAATGCATTGTGCAAGGGTTACTTTGTTGGCTGCTTAAGCAATTTTTGGAATCCTCCACAATTCTCAGAAGATTTACATGAAGGAGCTAATGGGCATTTTTAGATGAGGAATTGAAAACTGTGCTTATACAGGTGTTTAATTCAGCTAGCATGAGCATGGTGTTCCTCTCTTCTGGAATTTATTGACGTTTTATAGATGACCATTTCTTCCTGGTTTATAGAGTCCAGTAGAACTAGCACTTTTGAAGGCATACTGTACTCTTGACAGACTTATGGAACTAAGTGGTAAACTTTTATAAAGGGGGGCTTTGAATATTCTGTTTATGTTGCTGTTAGTGCTGCGATATTCTCAACTTTTGGGCTTTTACAGTATGTGTAAAGTATGTAAGAAAATATCTCCCAATGAAATAGATGTTTCTACAATAGGTATGCACACTGCATGCTGTGTACATACTTTCCCCATATATACACATGTGGAAGTCGGATTCTTCTACTATAGCCATGGACCTCCAATCCCTTAATTTATATTTAAATTAACACTTTTGTTTTAGTTTCACTGGCACTGGAAGCAGCTATCTCAAGATGAATTATTTTTCTTTTTATGATGTACGAGATACTGCATGTGGACTAGTGATGTACTGAATGTGGGGAAAAATAAGAATGGAATTTCAGGTTGTTGACACTAAATGTCAACATTCATGGGGATAGAAGCTAGAATAGCTGTTTTTTTTTATTCCAGGAAATATTCAGTTGGAAAAAGCTAGGTACAGCTCTACCCTGATATAACGAGACCCGATATAACACGAATTCGGATATAATGTAGTAAAGCAGTGCTCTGGTGGGGGCTGCGCACTCCAGTGGATCAAAGCAAGTTCAATATAATGCGGTTTCACCTATAACACGGTAAAATTTTTTGGCTCCCGAGGACAGTGTTATATTGAGGTAGAGGTGCATTGGAAATTCGCGTTAGTACACAGATGTTGGAATGATTTGATATACACTTTCTGCAATGTTACTGAACTGATACATGTTGTTTAAATCATTTCTCCTTCAGGGGTTAAATGCTATTCCTAAAAGGTTTCAGAGTAGCAGCCGTGTTAGTCTGTATCCACAAAAAGAAGAACAGGAGTACTTGTGGCACCTTAGAGACTAACAAATTTCGGATGCATCCGAAGAAGTGGGCTGTAGTCCACGAAAGCTTATGCTCTAATAAATTTGTTAGTCTCTAAGGTGCCACAAGTACTCCTGTTCTTCTTATTCCTAAAAGGCTTGCCCCATCTACAGCCATTGAGAGAGTTGAGTTTGTGTGCAACTTTCAAAAGTACCTTAGTGATTTAGGAGCACAAATCCCATTGAAAGTCAAGGGGACTTCATACTCCTAAATCACTTAAGTGCTTTTGAAAATTGCACCTTTTTATCTTTAGTTTGTTGCAAAATCTACTTACTACTCTGAAGTCCTACTGTTAATTGGGAAACATTATGTATAGCTTGGTTTCTTATGGATTCTTAAATACTTGAGATGAGTTCAAACTTGACACAGTTAAAGGGGCCTGATTTTTTTTCAGAAAGTGCTGAGCACCTGCTTTCTGAAAATCAGTTCCTTTAAAGTGTCTTAAATTGGCTAGCCAGACGTGGAAGCACCCCCATTGCTAATCATGTTAGTGTGTGCAAATGGTAATGAAAGCGAGTTATTTTAGAGGCTATATTAGCAATAGTATCGGTGTGGAAAATGCTAATTCATGGATTAAATGGCTGTCTGATTAGTGGTGGTGGTCCACTGTTGGAGTCACAGGGCAGAAAAATAGTTCTTGTACTCTTTCTGTAACTTGTGCCAACATATAGATGTGGTGGGGGTATTAAAAATGCCTCTCTCTCTCATATATGCATATACAAGTACACACACAAACACAAATTTAGTGTGATTTACTGAAAAGTATCTCTTAGAAGTGAAGTAGTTTAGTAAAATTTAGATTTACTTTCATAAGGTGCAGTAAAAATAAGCAACCTTTAATCCATTTAACAAAGAGCCTTCAGTTTCTACTTCAAGGCATGTGGAATAATACTTTGTAAAGTAACTTAATGTCTAGCCAACTATTTTAAGACGTTTGCTCTTGCAAGGAGTAGGCCAGGTGAAATGTTTACTTAAGCAGCCTTGTTCCTTTATTCAAGAAAGGTAACTCTACTCATATTTCCAGAAGCACAACCTAGTGTTACTTAACCACTTCAGTTACCCATTTCAGTGCTGGCTAATATGCTTGAGATGTTGGACAGACCAACTTTTACTTCTGCTTTACGCTTGTGGAGTATAGGATTGCAACAGCATGTTGCTGAATGTTCCAGGAACATCTTCAGTCTTCTCTTCAATGAGTTTTAATTTTCATTATTATGGTAAGTACGGCACTGAAAAAGCTCTGAATGGGTTGATTTTGATAGGGTATTGATCCAAAAATTGTGTAGTAATCTTAAGTAACTTTCATGTCAGAAAAACATGGCTATGCTATTTCTGTGTTTAGGCAAAAAGCATCCAGGTCAGGGGTGGGCAAACTATGGCTCACGGGCTACATCCAGCCCGCGGGACCGTCCTGCCAGGCCCTTGAGCTCCTGGCCCGGGAGGCTCGCCTCCGGCCCTTCTCCTGCTCTTCCCCATCTCCCGCAGCCTCAGCTCGCTCGCTGCACCGCTGGCGCAATGCTCTGGGCGGCGTGGCTGTGAGCTCCTGGGGCAGCGCAGCTGCAGAGTCCGTCTTGACCCGGTCTCTGTGCTGTACGGTGGCGGCAGCAGCGTGGCCTGGCTCCAGCGCTGCTAGCCACCAGCGCTCCAGGCAGCGCGATAAGGGGTCAGGGAGTGGGGGGGGGTTGGATAGAGGGCAGGGGAGTTTGGGGTGGTGGTCAGGGGGTGGAGGTGTGGATGGTGGTTGGGGTGGGAAACAGGGTTGAATGGGGGCAGGGATCCCGGGGGGCAGTCAGGAAGGAGAGGGGATTAGATGGGGCGGCAGGGGGCAGTCAGGGGACAGGGAGAAGGGGCGGTTGGATGGGGCAGGAGTCCCGGGGGGGCCATCAGGAATGAGAGGAGGGGATGGATGGGGCGGTGGAGGTCCGGGGGCAGTCAGGGGACAGGGAGCGGGGGTGTGTGGATGGGGGAGAGATCCCAGAGGGCCGTCAGGGAACAGGGGGGTTGGATGGGGCAGGAGTCCCGGGGGGCCAGATAGGAGTTGGGGGCCGGGCCATGACCCCCTTCCCTAACCGGCCCTCCATACAATTTACAAAACCTGATGCGGCCCTCAGGCCAAAAGGTTTTCCTGCCCCTGATCTAGGTTATCTTGTGGTGTCACATGGGTCCAGTTCTTACACTGAAATGGATTTATATCAATACTATTCAAAAATATAATTTTCACCTGTTTACAAATATATGGGGAATGTAACTGTAGATTCAAGGCACGATATAAATGGGTACACTATAAATGAAGATAGCATTCAGATTGCTGATTGTGGTTTCTCTGTGCTTTAGAAAATTGGATCCGTGGTTCTTGAGCCTGGATTAATCAAAGCTAGGGACTTGTTCAGTTGTGCTGCCTTGAGGAAAGTATTCATGCTTAAATGAGCAGCTGAACTCTGGAATCTGGAGTACATACACCATACTGCTCTTTGTAGTCCTCCACTCAAGTGAGCATATCCCACATGATCAGTTTTTCTTCAGGTGGACTTGCATTGATAGACTCTAGCCATTACCATTATTTAAGCTTGCATATATAGTGAAACTTGTTTTTGATTACTAGTGGGTTCCCTTTCTTGACAGTTACAATACCTGTTGGACTACTGTTAACCAAATCACCTTTCAGAGAATAGTTATTAATTTGAAGTCCTGTCCTTTTTTCTTGTGTAGCAGTGAACAAAAACACATTTTTAGGGCATAATACTCAGCTGTTCCTTGTCCTGAGCCTTGGGGTATATCAGCACTTAAAACAGTACAGCAGGGCAGCTATAATGCTCAGTGTAGACACTACCTATGTTGACGGGTGGGTTTCTCCTGTTGGTGTAGGTAATCCACCTCCCTGAGAGGTGGTAGCTAGGTTGATGGAAGAATTCTTCTGTTGACCTAGTGTTGTCTGCACTGGGGGTTTAGTCGGTATAGCTACTTCTCACAGGTGTGGATTTTTCACAAAATCTAACCTTCCTCTTCAGCATTATTGATAATTCTACCATTTCCATCTAGTAAAGGACCATATTAGGTTTTTTTTGTTCCTTATATATTTAAAAAACTTCCCTCCTTATCCTTAACTGTGCTGACTATAGATTTCTCCTTGTGTCCCTTTGCTTCCCTTATTAATGTCCTGCAATTCCTAGCTTCTGATTTATGTTCAGTACTATTAACTTCCCCTTTCTTCCATTTGTTATTTTATTTTTTATAGCTGTCTTCCCTTCCCTTCTAAACCAGCTCATTTTTTTTTAATCAATACAGCATTTGTCATATATTGTGGGATTTTGTAGTTTTGGGCATCTATTAAAGTGTTCTTAAATAATTTCCAATTATCACTTGCATTTTTCTGATTAAATTCTTCCTCCCAGCTGATTTGGCTCATAATTGTTTTCAGCTTTGTGAAATTGGCTCTTTTCCATGTGTGCATGTATATATCACTGGTCTGGACTGTATTCTGTTTGCATATTATAAATATGATCAAGTCATGATCACTTGTATGTAAGTGACGATTAATTTTTAGTTCTGTGATTAGTTCCTTTCTATCTGTGGAAACAAGGTCCAATATAGAATTCCCCCATGTTGGATGCAGTACTTCTTGAGTTACGAAATTGTCATCTATAATATTTAGAAATTCTAAGGCTGTTTTAGTATTAGCAGCATGAGACCTCCAGCATGCGTCACTCAATTTTAAGTCCTGTATAATCATGCTGCTTTTTTTGCCTACACATCATAGGCCTGGTCTACATTAGGGGGCGGGGGGATCGTGAATAACATAGCTGAAGTTGACATACTTAGACCTACTCACCATGGTGTCTTCACTGTGGTGAGTTGACTGCTGCCGCTCCCCCGTCGACTCTGCCTGCACCTCTCGCAGCGGTGGAGTACGGGAGAGCGTTCGGGGGTCAATTTATTGCGTCTAGACTAGATGCAATAAATCGACCCCCGCTGGATCGATCACTGCCTGCCGTTTCGGCGGGTAGTATAGACATACCCAGAGATGAGTAAGGAGCCAGTCATACTGTTTCCTAGTGTGATTTATTTGGTGTCTGCTACAGACAATCAACACCCCATGTTTTACTTTATCTGTTAAGAGATTGATCCATAAACATTCAAGATGAAGCATTCTTCCGAGTTTTCAGTTACTTGGAAACAGGTAACGCCAGAGGGCCACTCCCTTACCTTTTTTGCCCATTCAGTCCTTCCCAAATAGGTTATAACCATTGGTTTTTAGTAGGGCCCTGCTTGGACACAAAATTTGTATCTGAATCTGATCCGCAAACATGGTCCGCAGATTTGCAGGGCTCTAATTTTTAGCATTCCAGTCATAGGAATCTCCATTTGTACCTTGATCCAAAACTAAGCCAACCTCTGTTTCTCTCCATAATGCCTTGTCAGGCAGTGACTCTTGGGAAGGTTTAGGAGGGCTCACTACCTCGTTCAACCACGGATTACAAAGTTGAGTCTAGGGTTTTTGCCCTGCCAGATATATTTGGAAACAGCTCTGTGTAGGCCCCTAAATGCTACTGGAACAGCTAGGGGAATGTATTAGAATGAATAAAGCCATCAAGCAACAAACTCCATTCTAATTAGATTAACTTTTCTTGTCCATTATACAGACAGGACTTCACATCCAGGTTTGTTTTATGATTGTAATTTGGAGAACGGCATTTTGTTGAGTGTCTTGCTTTTGGAGAGTGAATTAATGATTTTGTTTTAGTGGTGAAGATTGATAGAATGTGATCTCTAGCAGCAACATTTGCTGTTCTGTTTTTTTTTAAAATGTATTTAGTGGACTTCTTCTCTTTGACACAGGAAAACCTCAAGGTCAGTTGAACCAGTAGCATGTCCTGAGGTGCAGCAGCAACAGAAGAAGCAGAGAACAACTTTGTTCTTCTAGCAGTGGCAACAGAAGTGACAACAGGCAAGTTAGAGGTTGTTAAAGGATTTCTTTTATGTGGTGCCATTTTTGGTAATGCCATGTTCTAGGTGTTGCTTAGAACACAATGAATTAATAAGTAATGCTTTCACTTTATTCATGTGAATCACTTGTAATGTATGTGTCTGATTTGACAGTTCCCATTTAAGTAAGATTCTAGATTAGCGTTTATCATGACTCCTACTCCTGAACAGAAAGGCACCCCTTAAAGTTGAAGTTTTTTTTTCAATTGGTATAGGCCCTTGTTTGCATGGAAGTATTGGTATAGAGAGCTTTATTTGTTAACTGAGGCTGAGTGCCTGAGGGATTTGCAGAAATTGCTAATTTTTTTTTGTAGGACTGATCCATGAGCTTTGTGGTGTATTTAAACAAATGTGCCATTTTATAAACTTTTTATGTGAAATTATTTTTCACTTCATGCACATGAATAATACAACTCATTTAACACCTATAAATGCAAATGAGAGAACAACCTGTTCAAAAGGTGTTTTAGGACTATACAGCTCAGTGTACCATCTTCCATAAAAGTAACCGATATAAAGTCCATATAGTAGCAAATTTTTGTTGCAGTTTCTTTCTTTATAATACAAAATAGGAAAGTAAATAAGTTCAGAACTAAAAATAAGAGTAGTTCAATGGTATTACATGCTTTGCAGTGTATGAGTTACAATTCTGTGTTAGTTGCAAATGAAAGTAGTGTGCTTTGGTAAGTAAAATTGCATCAGTTTGCCCTTTAGTAAAATCTGTACATTTAAATTGAGTTATGATTGAACACTAGAATCAATCTCTCTCATTATTGTAAAGGTATTTTAAGATTAAACCTTTGAGAATGAAGAATGGGGGGGTTGATACTGTAAATGATTGTGATACGTTTAAAAAATATGGCTCATAAAAATTGAGGCGTTTTCTTCTTTTAATGTGCATATTTTATATCAGACTGGTAATTTAGGCTGGTTCTTCCCTTCACACCTAAGATAGTCACAGCTTCCATTTTAGTAAATTGTTCATGGGATAGATAGGCAGGGTCAGGCACAGCTAGGTTAAACCATGAGATTAATTTGAAAAATCTAGGGCCTGTAGTTTCCCTGCTCACTTGATTAGTTTTCATAATTCATCCTCCTTCCCACAGCAGCAGCAGTAGTCAGAGGTGTTGGAACTAGGGGTGCTGGGGGTGCAACAGCACTCTCTGGCTTGAAGTGGTTTCTATCATGTACAGGGTTTACTGTTTGGTTTAGTGGCTCTCAGCACCCCCCCTATACAAATTGTTCCAGAACCCCAGCCATAGTAATGTAATATTTGCCAACAGAAAAGCATTTTTTGGTTTCTCTTTCATTCTTTTATCCCTAAGTGTCAGTGGGAACAGTTGGTGGAACAAGGAAGGAAAGAATCAGTTAAGTATGAATGATTTGGGCAGAGCTTGCCCTGCTTTGCTAAAATCTTTGGGATCTGGGAATCTACGCTCTATTTCTTGCTGTCAGTCTGTGACTTTCTGCTCCACTTTTTTTTGTATGTTCAACTGCAGGTTTATGAACAGCACAGAAGATAATTTTGCTTTTCAGGGATGATGTGGAGGGACACTTTGTGAGTAACTGTGTTTAAAAACAAAACTTTACTGTGTAGGAACAGAAATGAAATTGAATTTCTTTTCCTTATTCCATGTTGCATTAAATCTGCTTTCCATTTATGACAATTGATCATTCTTCAAGTCCTCATTAAGCTCAGAAAAAACATGAGTTTGAGGTGCAACTCTTGAAAAACAATTTAAGGTGAAGTTTGGATGGCGTCTTAAAGTTGTAGAACTAAAAAATAGATTATCTGTACTGTTTGATAAACAGCCATTGATGGCAGTAACCTTTCTATGGTGACTGATCCACTGATGAACTTTAGTGTTAACCATGCAACATAATTTGCTCTATAGATATGAATGATATATAACCTGTGAAGCTTGTTCTGTGGCGATCTTTGGCAGGATTAACAAGATACTTTAAAGAGTCCCTTCAAATAATCTTCAGTGGCAGTGCTCCATGGTAGAAGAGTTGAATTAGCCACCTAAGGGTGAGATTTCTTCACTACTGCTAATAGGTCCATGTCAATTTATGAATTAAATCTCTCTCTAATTCTGATTGAGGACTCTGACTTGTACCACACAAAGCTGGTATAGTAAAATTCGATAATACCATTCATTCTGAAAACCAGCTTTTCACCCACGCCCTGAAATGCAGCAGCAGTATGACAGGACACAGACACTACCCCACAATTCTTCACAGGAAGTGAAGAAAAACTACCATAGTCTTTTCGCCTCTAAGGCAAAAGGAACGATCTATAAATTTAGTTCTAGTGCTTGGGTCACTTTTCTGAAACATTTACTCTTGTGAAAATGTATGTCCTCTTTAATGACCTCAAGTGTTCAAAGCCTTGGTCTGGTGCCTTATTTGACACAGTAACTCTGTCAGTATGCTACTTCCTAGTGCCACAGTGGAATACTGAGTCATCAAGCAGCTCTTTCCTTCGAACCAGCAATTTCTTAGCAGTAATATTACTGTAGCCTAGAGTAACAACTCAAAACTATCTTGTCGCATTACTCTAGGACTTTGTAGTAGAAGAGTCCCCCAACAGCAATACTATCATTTTGCTTAATTTTACTTTCATATAGTATAAACATGCTGTGTTCCTTAGGGTGGCTTCTGAATATTCCCACTTGGGACATGAGTTAATTTCTTTCTTTCTCTCTCACCCCATCCCCCACCGTGGGGTGGGAAAATGCAGTTGAGTTCTGGGAACATTCTAGAAAAGCAGTGCCTGTTGAGACAGCTTGAGTGCCCCTTCATGGCATTAAGCATCTGGAGCTGAAGTATTGTGAGGCCTTGTTAACCCCTATCACCTCCGTTCCCTCCTTTCTCACTGACTAAGTGCAGTGATAAGAACTTGAACTTCACACTCCAGAATTTTACTTTTATAAAAAATTCTCTTGTTAGCTTGTTATAATTATTCTAAACTTGTATAGCGATTACTTAACCAGTTTTTAATTCGTTTGGATCCCATTTCATGTGATTTTGAATTCCCATGCTGGTTCTGCCTTTTCTTCTAGAATCCAGTCTTAAGATAAAAACAGACTTAAGCAGTATATTTTGTGCCTCTCCATCTCGGAGCTACATGCACAATTTCATGGATAACATTGTTCTGCTCGCTGTTCTGGAACTAATAGAAAAAACAGATTTCATTCCTAGTAGTGTTAAATTAGATTAACGCTAGACTTCCTAATTTGGGGATTGATTTCAGCCAATGTAAACAATGGGTGTTATTCCCTTTTGCTTTTAGTCAAGAAAGAATCAAGAAAGTATTGGCTTCCAGTCATCTTCCTGTTGGCTCCTTTCAGGTTCTGCTTGCCATTTCAGGAAGGCTGACTGACAGTTTTTCTATGTTCCAGTGCCCTAGTTGGTACCTGGATTCCTTATGAATCAGGAGAAGGAAGTGCTGCTTTTGTTGATCCAGGAGACTTCAGCATCAGTCAATTGGGTTGATTTGATTTACATGGTGTTCTTGGGCCCATTCTTCCTGGCCAAGGCCCATGTGGACTTGCCATAGTTGGCAGACTGTAGAATGTAGTAGGGGCCAGCAACTAGGTGACTGCACCTCACTTCTCTGCCCAGCATCAGTTCAGAAAGACCAGGAGCTGCATCCTGATCAGTGGAGCCATCAGCGTGGATAGCAAGGAGGAGATTCCATCGATGGCTTTCATATTGAAATAGAGATAAAGGAGCTGTGCTACCATTATGCTTCTCCTTTTCAGTGAGGGCGCTCTTATACTCCGGAGTTTAGCCTACCGGAACAAGGCTGCTGCAGCTTCATGACCTCTTCCTAGCAGAGAGCTTTTTTGACATCCTTCCTGTTCTTCCCCCAGCAGAGGAACAACCTCTAAAGCGACCTCCCTTTCCACCACTTCTGTAGCATCCTTCTGTCTCTTCGGGGCCTGCCTTTGGTTCCCCTGCAGTCAAGATGGTGCTTTTCAACATAGGAGGGTACCCACTGGTGGCTTATCTGGTTTCTCACATCTCTGAGGTTCAAAACATTACTCCAGTAGAGGTCAGGTCTCTGGTTCAAGGTGGTGAGCTATCTGTTTATGCAGTGGAGTCTCTAGAACTTGTCCTCCCCGTCTTTCCTCCAAAATAATGAATTTGGGATACTCCATCTTTTAGATGACTCAGCTTAGCTGGGAAGTTAGGGGCAGTCAGACTCATACTTTGTCTAGAGTAATCACTCAGTGGATGATGACTGTTCACAAAGAATCATTTATGCTAAGCTTCCACAATTGGTCTGCAGGAATCTATCAAAGTTAAACTGCTGATTGCCAGAGGACATGGCCAAGCACACGTTTTGGTTTGTTCTGTCCTGACTCACCAGGTTCTGTGCTCAACTATGGAGAGGGACATGTTTTCAAAATTCAAGCTCCTGCCTCTGCTCTTCAAAGATTTGAGGCTATTTAGATGTGTCCCAGACTCTGCTCTCAGGATGTTTTAAAGAAGTGGTGTAGCCATGTTGATCCCAGGATATTCGACACAGTGGGTGAGAGATCTTTTATTGGACCAGCTTCTATCGGTGAGAGAGAAGCTTTCGCACTTACACAGAGCTCTTCTTTACAGGTCTAGGAAATGTACTCAAATGTCACAGCTAATACAAGGTGGAACAGATTGTTTATCATAAGTAAAGACACATTGTCAGAGACATTCAATTCAAAGTGAAGTGGCCAGTTAACACCAAGATAACTCTCACTACCTAGTAGCCCATGTATGCAAGAACAAATCTACTTCCTCCTCCTTCCCAGAGAAACAAGCATAACTTCTGATGAAGTGGGTTCTAGCCCACGAAAGCTTATGCCCAAATAAATTGGTTAGTCTCTAAGGTGCCACAAGGACTCCTCGTTCTCTCTAGCAGTCTCTGGTCAGTCCAGACTGTAAATTTCTGGGCTCAATGAAGGTTGTACAACCTGCACTACTTTGTTCACTTGCAAGAGGGGAGTGTCAGTTTATATGACATGGAAAAATAAATGGCTAAGAGAACATAGTTCTAGTCCAGTATTTTCTAATTTGAATTTCTGAAAACAGTTAAGTGTAGTAAAATTTGAATTTGATTTAAATTGCTTCATGAAAAGTAGAGTGAGTTAACAAGTGTCACATCAGCCTGGACACTTTGGAATTACTATGTGTTGAGATTGGATTAAAGTATTCTCTAACTATCAGGGGAATCTAATTTTATTTAACTACATATAGTTTATAAAACTATTTGTTTTAATTAAAAGACCACAAATAAATGTATTGATGAAAAAGAACAGCTATGAATCAGCATAACTTATAAATATTGGCTTCATTTAACTATAGTAATTTTCAAAGCAGGGCTAACTATGAAAAATAATCTTGGCATAGGAACATTTGGGCTAGTTATTTGATGCTAGCATTTGATGCACACAGATGGTAAATGGTTACTATTAAAGTCTTTTAAATAAAGTAAATAGATTTCTGCTTTCAGTAACATATGGTTATGTCAGGTATGCTCTGATTCTTAAAATGAGATATATAGCAGATAAGGATTACAGATATTGACACCCACCATTAAGAGTCTGTCTGGATTTCATACAGTAAGACTATTCTGTTTCAGACAGCATAAACAGGTGCAATAATAGGTAATATCTTTGTGGCATTTCTTGCAAATTGTTATGGATCAAGATGTATGAGGATAAAATAAAAGTGGGGCAACTGTAGGTCAGGCTGATTAGTCCTGGGAGGTGGGAGCCAGCATATCTGAGTTTTTCCCAATTCTGCTACTGACTTACCAGGTAACCTTGAGTTTAACTTCTGTTGTAGTATCTTTGTAAAATAGTGGTGCTGCTTATGCAGTTTTACAATGTACTTGATCTATAAAAGTGAATGTTATCTAAGTGTGAGTATTACCACTATTTTATTTTGAGAAAATAAAGTTTTTGGTAATATCTAAATTGCAGAAAGCTGGAGACCTCAAAATATTTAGCAAGCAAGCTTCAAAGACTTACTGAATGTCTGAAGAAATAAAAATGGATTTATAAATGAATATATTCACACTGCAATGTGTACTTGCTGAATTTGGAATCAATTTTTTTTTTAAATATAGTTTAAAAAATAGAAATCTGGTGGTGGTGATAAATGTGTCCTCCTTCAGCAGTATTATTTAGTTCTTAAATTCACAGCGTTTTTTAATGCTAGATCACGAGTGAACTAGATAGATGGTGTTGAACCTAAAGTTGTGCAAAGAAGACATCTGACATTAAAAATGCATGAAACTGCATTCTGTTCTAATGGCTCTGGTTCACCCATTGAGCTTGACATCTGAATTAGGGTTCCTCATTCTCCTTAATATCTGCCCATGTCTAATTAGGAGACTTATTTGTGTAATATGATTTGAAGCTTTATTTCAGCTGTGGCTAACAGTAATCAGTAGATTAAGGGAGTTTGACAGGTTGGACAGTAAAACTCAAAAGCTTGTGTTTCTCACAACAGACGTTGGTCCAATAAAAGATATTGCCTCATACGCCTTGTCTCTCTAATGTCTCTCTAATTATGCCATGCATAACATAAGCTGTTCAATTTGATGACTGGAATAATCGGGTCTTCTGGCTGTTCCTAATATTAGTAACTACCTAAAGATGTATTCTCTTAAAATAACTTACAGCACCTGGCTC
The DNA here is from genome assembly GCF_013100865.1 of Trachemys scripta elegans. NCBI lineage: Eukaryota > Metazoa > Chordata > Testudines > Emydidae > Trachemys > Trachemys scripta. The sequence continues at coordinate 2,777,636 of NC_048306.1, read as the reverse complement.
ATTGATATTGGTTTGTCTGACACTCTGCGGAATAAGATAACCCAACTCTCAGTTCCCTTGAATTAGCAGAGATAATGTGTTTGTTTTTTTTCTTTTCTTTTAGCTTTTTACCATTTCTGTGGTTTTGCTGCAGTGTATTTTTTCCAAAAGGGACTATTCAGTTAATCTTGCCTTTGTCAGTGGGATCCATTTTAGTGTGGTCTCTGCCTAATATACCTCTAATTATTTCATCAGATGAAACTACATTCATACCCGTATAGCTGTTGACTTGCTCTAGCTCTTTGACTGGTCTAAGCCTATAGTGGGTGAAAAGCAAAGACTCTCTGCAGAACATTTAAGGTGTATGTGTATGTAAGTACCTCATATTCTATAGCATATTTCCCATTAAATTTTTTAAAAATATTTATTTCAAATTTATTAGCAGCAGGGCCAACAAAAAAAATCTGTGGAAAATATTGAGTTTAAGATTTTCATACATCTTGCCACATAAACTTGCTCTACTTTACAAATCAAAAATGTGTAATGTTGCTGATCAAAGACTTCATTAATAAGTCATAAGGACCATACTTAAATTTATAAATACACACACATGCTCTCAGGGAGATTACATCAAATGAAGACAGACAACTAAATATTGACAAATGTTATAAGTACTTGCATACAAATACAAAAAGTTTAAATGCTAAGATGGGTGAACTTGAGTGCCTAGTATTAAATGAGAATATTGATCTAATAGGCACCATAGAAACTTGGTGGAATTATGATAATCAGTGAGACATGATAATACCAGGGTACAAAAGGAATAGCTCAGTGGTTTCAGCATTAGCCTGCTAAACCCAGGGTTGTGAGTTCAATCCTTGAGGGGGCCATTTAGGGATTTGGGGCAAAAATCTGTCTGGGGATTGGTCCTGCTTTGAGCAGGGGGTTGGACTAGATGACCTCCTGAGGTCCCATTCAACCCTGATATTCTATGATTCTATGACAGAGTAGGTTACACTGATTGGGAAGTGCCACTATATGTGACAGAGCATAGAGGCAAATACAGTAAAAATCTTAACTGAATAAAGCAGTACCATAGAGACTCTGTGGATGGAAATTTCATGCTTGAATAATAAGAGTATAGGAGTAGGACTATAGTACTGACCACCTGACCAGGATGGCGGTAGTGATTGTGAAATGCTCAGGGAGAATAGAGAGGATACAAAACCAGAAAACCAATAACAGGGTATTTCAATTATCTCCATTTTGACTGGGTACATGTCACATCAGGATGGGATGCAGAAATAAATTTTTTAGGCACCATTAATGACCGCTTCTTAGAAAAGCTAGTCCTGGAACCCACAAGGTGAGAGGCACTTCTTAATTTGGGGGGAGAGGGGAAATGCCAAAGAAACCCCCAAAGTAGCATTTACATTAAAAAGGGGAACTATACAATGAGGAAGCTAGTTCAACAAAAATTAAAATGAACAGTCACAGGAGTGAAGTGCCTGCAAGCTGCATGGAAACTTTTTTAAAAAACATCATTAGAAGCTCAAACAATATGAATCTCTTCTTCCCCTCCCCCCCCCCCCCCCCCCCAAATATGCCACCATGGCTAAACTGAGCAAAATAAGCTATTAGAGTCAAAAAGGCATCCTTTTAAAAATTGGAAGACAAATACTTGTGAGGAAAATAGAAAGGAGCATAAACTCTGGCAAGTCAGGTATAATTAGGAAGGCCAAAAAGAACTGAAGAGCAACTAGTTTCTGTGTCTTTTGCTAACAGCAAATTTCAAGTACAGCAGAAGCAGAAAGTCTGCCAAAGAATCAGTGGGGCCACTGGAAGATCAAGGTGCTAAAGGAGCACTCAGAGAAGACAAGGCTGTTACGGAGAAGCTAAATGTATTTTTTTACATCTGCCTTCACTGCAGAGGATGGGAGGGAGATTCCTGAGCCATTATTTTTAGGTGAGAAATTTGAGGAACTCTGAGATTGAGATGTCAGAGGAGTCTTTGTAACAAATTGATGTGTTATACCGTAGTGAGTCCCCAGGACCAGATGGTATTTACTCAAGAGTTTTGAAGAAATTCGTATGAAATTGCAGAACTACTAACTGTGGTATGAAACCTATTCCTTAAATCAGCCTCTGCACTAGATAATGGCGGATAGCCCCTGTAATGCAGAGTTTAAAAAAAAAAAAAGAGCAAGCACAGCAGAGATGATCCTGGCAATTACATGACCATTAGTCTAACTTCAGTACTAGGTAAATTAGTTAAAACTATAGTAAAAAAAACCAGAATGATCAGACACAGAGATGAACATGATATGTTGGGGAAGAGTTGACAAGGCTTTTGTAAAGGGAAAGCATGCTTCATCAATATCAGAATTCTTTGAGGGGCTCAACAAACGTGAGCCAAGGTGATCCAATGGATATTAGTGTACTTGAACTTTCAGAAAGCCTTTGACAGGCTTTTATCCCAAAAAGCTCTTTAGCAGTCACAGGATAAGGGAGCAGGTCCTTCCATGGATCAGTAACTGCTTAAAAGACAGGAAACAAAGGGTAGGAATAAATGGTCTGTTTTCAGAATGGAGAGAGGTATAGTGAGGCCCCCAAGAATGTGTATGGGGACTAGTGCTGTTCAAGGTATTCTTAAATGATCTGGAAAAAGGGATAAACAGTGAAGTGGCAAAGTTTGCAGATATACAGAATTACTCAAGATAGTTAAGTCCAAGGCTGACTGCAAAGAGTTACAAAAGGATCTCTCAAAACTGGGTGACTGGACACCAAAATGGCAGATGAAATTCAATGTGGATAAATGCAAAGTAATGCACATTGGAAAACATAATCCCAACTATACATATAAAATGATGGGGTCTAAATTAGCTGTTGCCACTCAAGAATGAGATCTTGGAGTCATTGTGGATAGTTTTTTAAAACCATCTACTCACTGGGCAGTGGCAGTCAATAAAGCTAAGAATGTTAAGAACCATTAGGAAAGGGACTGGTAACAAGACAAACTATCAGGCCCCCATATAAATCATAGTATACCCCCACCTTGAAAGTGGGTGCATTTCTGGTCACCCCGTCTCAAAAAAAGATATATTGGAAATGGAAAAAGTACAGAGAATGACAACAATTACTAAGGGTATGGAACAGCTTTCATGTGAGGAGTGTTTAAAAAGATTGGGACTGTTCAGCTTAGAAGAGAGATGATTAAGGGGGATATGATAGAGCTCTATAAAATCATGAATGATGGGGAGAAAGTGAATGGGGAAGTGTTATGTAAAGGGGTACAAGAACCGGGGTCGCTCAATGAAATGAATAGGCAGCAGATTTAAAACAAACTAAAGGAAGTACTTCTTCACACAACACACAGTGAACTTGTTGCCAGGGGATGCTGTGAAGGCCAGACATATCTAATTCTTTTTTTAAACTGTTATAAGTTCATGGAGAGTAGGTCGATCAATGGCTATTAGCCAAGATGGTCAGGGACGGAACACCGTTCTTGGAGTCCCAAAACCTCCAATTGCCAAAAGCTGGGACTGGATGGGTCATGGGGTGATTGCCCTGTTCTGTTCATTCCCTCCAAAGTATCTGGCTCTGGCCACTGTCAACAGACAGGCTCTGGGGCTAGATGGACCATTGGTCTGACTCAGAATGGCTGTTCTCATGTTCTTACACCCCCACACCCAACTGAAAACTTCATCAGACAGTAAAGACTCTCTGCCTTTTATTACTGCATGGTCCAAGAAGTAGGAGTCCAGGGTTTGGCCCTGCCAGGCAACATATGCAGTAGCTTATAGCAGTAGATATTTCAGTACTTTCCCCTATTCTTATAGAAGGGTAGGTGCCAGATTACAAATTTGAAAATAGCCAAGAATGAAAAGGAGAGGTAAAATCCTATAGAAAAACACCTGTCAGGGATGGTTTAGCTCAGTGGTTGTGAAACTTTTTCTGCCAAGGACCCCTTTGGCACCTGATTAAATTTCTCAAGCCCCCTTTCATTTAATATTCATAAATTTCATGTTTTTCTTCTATTAGTTAGGTTACTTTACTATTTAAAAAAATAGTTAAAATAAGACTCACAAAGGAACCAAAAGAAAAATGTAGTGCAAAATCTTGTCCTGCCAACGGTAAAAGTTACAGATTACCATTCTGGTGTGCCCTACTGCAGTACTCCAAACCCCCGCATAACCCTGTGAAAACATCCGCTCAGTGTGGAGCAGTAGTCAAAAAAGCTAACAGTGTTTGGAATCATTAGGAAAGGGGTAGATAATAGAGTAAATATCATAATGCCACTGTATAGGGTGCAGCCACACCTTGAATTCTGTGTGCAGTTCTGGTCAGCCCATCCCCCCACCGCCCAAATATATAAGAAATGGAAAAGGTACAGAGAAGGGCAACAAAATTGATTACAGGTATGAAACGGCTTCTGTATGAGGAGAGATTAAAAGGACTGGGAGGGTTCATCTTAGAAAATAGATGACTAAGGGAGGATGTGATAGAGGTCTTATAAAACCATGAATAGGGAAGTGTTATTTATCCCTTCACGTGACGCAACAACCAGGAGTCTCAAAGAAATTAATAGACAGCAGGTATTAAATACACATGAGGAAGTGCTTCTTCACACAATACACAGCCACCCTGTGGAACTCATTGCCAGGGGATGTTTTCAAGGCCAAAATATAATGGGATTCAAAAAAGAACTAGATAAGTTCATCAAGGATAGGTCCATCAATGGATATTAGCCAAGATGGTCAGGGATGCAACCCTGTTCTCTGGGTGTACCTAGCCTCAGACTCCCAGAAGGTGGGACTGGATGACAAGGGATGAATAATTGTCCTGTTCTGTTTGTTCCTTCTGAAACATCTGGCACTGTCCACTGTTGGAAGACAGGATACTGGGCTAGACAGACCATTGATCTGACCCAGTATGGCTGTTCTTATGTTCATGGTGGACTCCTGGGGGTCTGAGTATCTCACTTTGGAAACCACTAGTTTAGGTATACTTAATCTTGCTCCAGCAGAGGGCGGAAGCCTAAATAACATCTAAGGTCTCTTCCAGCTCCACATTTGTATGATTTTATGACAACTCAAAGTTTTGTGGCCCAAACAAGGATGACAAAAAAAAATTGGGAGGCAAAGAAGCTAGGAAAAGGTAAGTTTGTCAGGGATTAATACAGAGTTATGGGGAAATATAAATTTGACTCTAAACCCTTAGAAACAAGGCCCATATATGTCTCCCAACGTGTTTTTAGAGGGCCTAGTGCAGCAATCCCCACTTTTGATTTGGGCCTCTTGGCAATATTGCTCATAAGGCAAAGCATTACTTAATAAAACCCTTCTTCCGCCCATCCCTTACATCTGCATAAAGTGAATCCTTCTGTGTTTTTTGTTTGCCTTGGATTAGGAGGTTAGTAAAATAATGGTCCCAAAAATACTGTCAAGAAAATCTCTCAGTTTAAATGGGGATGTTTCGTGATTGCTAGTTTTCTGCACTGCCAGTTGAAAACATTAGTATATTCGGAAAGCAGTCTCTAGTAAAATTGAGTTTAAATTTCATTTAGTACGTAACAAGAGAGCCACTCCGGACACTACAGTGCTAATAAGCGATAGTCACCTAAACACTACCCTGTACCGGAAACCTACTGACCGCTATACTTACCTACATGCCTCCAGCTTTCATCCAGACATTACACGATCCATTGTCTACAGCCAAGCTCTAAGATACAACCGCATTTGCTCCAATCCCTCAGACAGAGACAAACACCTACAAGATCACTAACAAGCATTCTTAAAACTACAGTACCCCCGTACTGAAGTGAAGAAACAGATTGCCAGAGCCAGAAGAATACCCAGAAGTCACCTACTCCAGGACAGGCCCAACAAAGAAAGTAACAGAATGCCACTAGCTGTCAGCTTCAGCCCCCAACTAAAATCTCTCCAGCGCATCATCAAGGATCTACAACCTATCCTGAAGGACAATCCCTCACTCTCCCAGATCTTGGGAGACAGCCCAGTCTTTGCTAACAGACAGCCCCCCCCAACCTGAAGCAAATACTCACCAGCAACTACACACCACACAACAAAAACACTAACCCAGGAACCTATCCTTGCAACAAAGCCCGTTGCCAACTCTGTCCACATATCTATTCAAGGGACACCATCATAGGATCTAATCACATCAGCCACCATCAGAGGCTCATTCACTTGCACATCTACCAATGTGATATATGCCATCATGTGCCAGCAATGCCCCTCTGCCATGTACATTGGCCAAACTGGACAGTCTCTACCAAAAGAATAAATGGACACAAATCAGATGTCAAGAATTATAACGTTCAAAAACCAGTCGGAGAACACTTCAACCTCCCTGGTCACTCAGTAACAGACCTAAAAGTCGCAATTCTTCAACAAAAAAACTTCAAAAACAGACTCCAACAAGAAACTGCAGAATTGGAATTTGCAAACTGGACACCATTAAATTAGGCTTGAATAAAGACTGGGAGTGGATGGGTTGTTACACAAAGTAAATATTATTTCCCCATGCTAATTTCCCCCTCCTGTTACTCGCACCTTCTTTTCAACTGTTTGAAATAGGCCATCCTGATTATCACTACAAAAGTTTTTATTCCTCCTGCTGATAATAGCCCATCTTAATTGATTAGTCTTGTTAGTGTTGGCATGGCAACACCCATTTTTTCATGTCCTCTGTGTGTGTGTGTGTGTGTGTGTGTGTGTGTATATATATATATATCTTCCTACTGTATTTTCCACTCCATGCATCTGATGAAGTGGGTTTTAGCCCATGAAAGCTTATGCCAAATAAATTTGTCAGTCTCTAAGGTGCCACAAGTACTCCTTGTTCTTTTTGCAAGCAGAGGTATTTTTAAAAAGTAGATAAAATCAGGATCAGAGTATTTCCCACTGGCCCTGGTTATATGCCTGAATCTTATTGATTTATTTGAGTGAAATAGCACAGTCTGAAACACAAGTTCCATTGTACTTTTTGTATGGAGTCTATCTACAGCTCAGTACTTAGTTGCTGTGTGAATAAGCAGGCAGTTTTTATTTTAAACTTCTATTTTGCATAAATCTTCCTTTAAAATTTGTCCAGAGGAGCAGAATTACTTGGTTTGTCTGATGTTTCTTGTTGCCAGACTGTGGCTGTTGGAGAGTTCAAGTTATGCAGTCTGATTCTCAGACATGGATTGACTTGAAAGCCAAGATCCTTTAGGGTACAGACGCCTACGTACTTAGACAATGAAATAATCCAATTTTTAGCTCGGCAGCCCAGGAGCGTGTTGTGTTAGACCAAATGCAAATACTGCATAGCAGCTGGATTTGTCAAGAGCAATTTCAAGCTTTTAGTATTCCATGGCAGTACAAAGTGTATATTGTTTTTTATTTACTAAACAGCTTTTGAGGCTTATTTTGTTATATGTAAGATGTCTTATTTTGTTAAATACAAGACTGCTACATCTACCATGAAATAAAGATTTTTGGATTATGGAATGTTCATGATACTGTACTGGATGATTTCAAGGCATATAATGAGAGGAGGGGCAGGCAACAAGGGTTACAAAGGTCTGTTATTCACATTGCTATCTTTTGTTTTCAGTGTTAACTCTTGTCCTTGGTATTAATAATTCAACTTTGAACTACTTAATGAATTGGATGCTTAAATTTGCTTTTAAAAAAAAGTCTTGCTGTAAAAGCTAGCTTTTAGTGTAATGGTTTATGCATAACTTTATTTAAAATTATATGTACCATCTTAAAAAAAAAAAAAGGTTTTGTATAACATAGTTCAGTTCAATGGACTATTCTAGTAGAGTAAAACCAAATTTTAGGTGTTTATTTCCTGAAATATCACTTGTGATCAATAGAATATCTGTTCAGATTTCCTCAACATAGAATGCTTTATTGACTATACATATGTTAAATGCTGAACCTGAATGCACGTTAGTGTGAACTGTGAAGTCTGCTGATGATGTGAATGCCAGACACTTCCTTAAATTATAGACCTTGGCTTATCGCAGCACAGAGGGAAGCACTCTTCAGTGTTTTGAATCTTGAGTAGAGAAATCCTGAGAAAATGGTTTCTAAAAATTGTATATTTTAATTTCAAACACTCCTCTTACTGAAGGAAAAAGTGGTAGTGAAAAACCTTCAAAGATTATAGCTGCTGGTAAAATGGTTCTGAAAATGTTTTTCTCATGTCTCCATAGTAGTCACTGATAAGTGACCTGACATAGTAAATATCATAATACAATGTAGGATTTACATTTGACTTCAGAACATAATACCCTCTGTAAGAGAGATCTTTATATACTACTATCATGCTGGCCGAGTGCTCAGCCATTAACTTGCATCTCGTGTCATGTTTTCAATTATTTGTACAGGGTTTTGGAAATATAAAGTGCTGCATTAATAGTTACCACTTACCCGTGTTTGTGATGCTTGCCTGTAGTATGTTAACCTGGCTGTCCTGGTTAACGAGAGGTTAAAAACAGTCTTTTTTGTAAAAGTACTTTGGCTTTACTCAATTTCTAATTTTTAAATCACTGTTACTAATTAAATGACCATTGTAATTAAATAAGAAAGGCTTTGAGTTCATCTGCTTTTTTAAAGACAGGGTATAGCAGCTTGAAAAATCTACTAGCTCTGGGCAAGTGGGAATCTTGAATCTTCAAGCTCTGCAGAATCAAAGCTTTCATTTAAAAAAAAAATCTAGCCCTTAAATATGAAAAGTGTACACCAATTCAGTTCGATATTCTTCAACCTGCAGAGAGCTCCATTGTTCAGGTATTACAGTAGTGTAAGGAGATTTCAGCTGGAGTTCATGATCCCACTCTCATGGGCACTGTGCAAACAAAATGAAAAGACTGTTTCTGCCTTCAAGGAGTTTACAAACCAAGTATAAGAGAGAACAGGTGGAGGTGGGGGAGGAGGTCATTATAACCACAATAAGCAGCGATAACAGCACACCAACTGCCAGTCCGTTAAGTGTCTTGTAAGCAGGCACCACAGCCTAGGTGAGTTAAGGTGAGATGTGAAGAAGAAGAATGTAGTGCATTTATGGATTTTTAAAGGGAGCTCCTCCCATATATAAGGGGTTGTATGGGCAAAAGCATGGCTTTGCTTGTTGGGCAGTTTGACTAATGGAAAATAAAGGCTGACATGCCTGGTGTGGCAGAAGAGGGCATAGATGACTCTGTACCATGTAAGAAATGGGGTAGAGCTAAGCCCTAAGGGCCTAAATACAGAATACAAATAGTTCATTCTTCATGTGGTGGAAGAGGAGGTGCCCCTGGAGGGATACACAGAATGAGGGTTATCATGCATGAGATGACAATCCAGGAAGATGTTTGCCCCCGTGTTTAAATGAATTTAAGGGCAGAGGGGCAATGTGGCATTTGTCTAGACCAGAAAGGAGTTTTCAGTAGTCAATTGAAATAGATCAAATTTAGCTGTGTAGAAGTCAAAGAAAGATGGCTTTTGGAGATGTTGTTAGGGTTAGGGTTGCCAACTTCCTAATTTCTCAAAACCAGAACCCTCCAGCCACCTCTTCCAACACTCCGCCCCTGCTTTGCCTCCCCCCACCCCCCAAGGCACTGTCCCTGCTCGCTCCTTCCTGGTAACTGCTCTCCCCTTTCCTCATCGCTCAAGAGAGGATGTGACTAAAAGTTATTTCTGATGCCAACATGGCTTATGTGAAAGTTACAGTTCTTTTTCAGTGACACATGAAGAATTTGGCATTCACCAAAACTCAAGAATACCCTAGAGTTGAGAACTAGATACAGGGTTGACATAAGTTACCTCTGATTTATCTCATGGTAGCTAAGATGCTGATCTTTGAGACTAACTGCTAACATGTAAGGATGATGGAGGAAATATTCACAGTTCAGTTTATGGTGACAGAAGGACTTTGGTGTATTGTTGGCCTCCATTTGAATGGAAGTAGCAATCTCTTGAGTGCTAGTTGAAATTTTCCTTACAGCCCTAAGGGTATGCCTGCATAGCAGTCCTGTTGTGTAGACCTATCCAAATTGGCTGTATCTAGCTTGCTGGGTACCACAACATGGGCTTCAACTCGGGATGTACAAGCCTGCCTAGAACCCTGGATAGTTATATAAGGTAGACGTCGACAGTGAATGTGATTGGCAGTGTATAGGGTACATGTAGCTATGTGTTACAGTAAAAAGCAAGCTGCGTCCACACCATGGGGTATAACTACACATGAGTGAAAGGCTCCAGCAGTGAGTAGCTGCTCTAGCGAGCCTTTCCCTGTGATGGGGAAGGACTCTGGCAGCAGGACACTACACTGCTAAAAATAGCTGTGTGGACAGGGGAGGCATTGCTTGTTCTTGTAGAGAGATGCGTAGGGTACATAACCACAGGGTTCAGGCATGTCTTTACTTGCCTAAACAGTGCCTCACCAGCTACACTGCTCTTTGTAGCTGTGCTAGGGGGACATGCTTTGTATGTACTCTGCGTGCTGCCATAGGGCTTGCAGTGTAGACGTTTCTGTAGGCAGCTAGGTTGTGCGGAAGCCCTGGATTACAGCTAGCTGGGATGTGTGTACACAAGCTACAGTCACATGACATGAGGTGCAGACCTACCCTAAGAGTCGGAGGGGGAGAAATTAATGCTCTTGTAGTAGTAATCACAGAATTGTCACATCAAGAATTCAGAATAAAGCCTGAACTAAGTCCTCCCTCCCCCGCCACCTGGGATTCTCTCACCTCTGCAGCATTTCGGTGTTGTCACAAGTTATTTCACTTTAATAAATTGAGCTAACTGGTATCGAAACCTTTCCAAAAATGGAGGGTTTTTTTGCCTGTTGCCGGTAGGGAATCTCACCACAATTAGCCTTGCATATTAGTAAACATTGATTATTGCTTTAAAGACACAGATTTTTGCCCTATTTATTAAGTATATTTATTAGGTCACTTACATTTTGAGGCATCATTTATTCAATCTAGAGAGTATAAACCATGTTTAATGTTTCACTTACAACATTTTCAACAGAATGCAAAGTGTTTCACAAGCATACATTGAAATATCAGTTTTTCTGTGAAGAATATAAGCATCCGGATTAAAATTTACAACTTGGGTGTTGGTAAAAATCAACCATTTATTTAGTTACCTAATTTTCAGAGGTTCTGAGTGTTCAAAATTGCCACTGAAGTTGCAGGGAGGTGACTTCAGGTGCTGACAACCTCTGAACATTTTTGGTGTTTTACACAATTGCCTGGTGTTGGGTACTCAAGTTTAAAACAAATTTGGCCTATAAACATTTAACATAGAAAAACTGAGAGTAAGTTGCTGAAGGCCACAGAGGCAGTTGCAGACTAAGTGAGTTGACTTCTAGTCTCCTGCTGTAATCAGTACTATTATTCCTCTGTGGTAAATTGGATAAGGGCTTACTTAAGAAGGTGGTTGCAGGAAAAGTGGCAAAACGAGGCATCTCCATCAATTCTGTGAGGCTTTTTAGCCAGCTGAATTAGTTACCTAATGGCATCACATGCATGATTAAATGTAAATTCTGCTAGTTGCAAGAGAGCTAGATACGTTTGGGAGGAGAGTGAAGAAGGGCCTTCATTCTGCTGTTTATGCATAGTTTGTAGGTTTGAATACTAAACGTTTTATTTCCTCTACCCTTAAACTATACAATATCCTGGACCATGTGAATTGGTCTAAAGAATCCAGTCAACTTTTAATTACCTGCCAGTTTACTGGCAATTCCCCTCTTCCCCCCCCCCCCCCCCCCCCCCCTCTGGTCTTCTGCTGTACAGTTGTGCATACAGTATTTCAAATTAGTATGAGGATGTGGTATATGCTGATTGGGTCATACTTTTTATTGCAATGGGAATAAAGTAATTGGGAAAATTTGTGGGTTTTTAACAAGTATATTCAATCTAGGGTATTTTTAAAAAAAAAAAAAAAGGTGAAGAAACCGAATGTTTTATTCGGCTAAAATCCATACTCTGACAAGTATCAGAGGGGTAGCCATATTAGTCTGGATCTGTAAAAAGCAACAGAGAGTCCTGTGGCATCTCATAGACTAACAGATGTATTGGAGCATAAGCTTTCATGGGTGAATACCCATTTCGCGTCTGACGAAGTGGGTATTCACCCACGAAAGTTCATGCTCCAATACATCTGTTAGTCTATAAGGTGCCACAGGATACTCTGACACTTCGTTTGGAAATAGACCTCTGCTAACAACCAAATTAAAAAATCAGTGTTCCTTTTGATATTAAATCTTTTGAAAATTATCCAGACTTTGAGAAAATCTCAGTCTTCTACAGTTTATTTGCTTATCCTGCAGAAAGCAAATAATTACGCAGTTCTCATTTATTTGTTAACTTTACATACTACTGATTGATTCTGCAAACACATGTGAGTAGTCCTGGTGAGTTCAGTGATACTCCTCACATAGTTACTCACATGCATAAGAATCTGTAAGGTCGTGGGGTAAGATTAAATTTAGCTCTTCCATTATAAACTTGCATTTCCAAAATTTAGTTAGTTTTTGTTTTTGTTTTTAAATATGCAGTGCAAGATACTAGCTGAAGAGTGATATTTCTTGGTTTGGATAAAAATGTTTGTCTGTTATTGATAGTTACCAATTTGTATTCTAAAAAAGGTATTTAAAGTCTACAAGGGGTCGGGTCTTCATTTGTATTCTTGCATTGAAACTGTTAGCTGTATCCCACCCATGATATTGTACATAATGTGCACGAGAAAGGCATTAATTGTATTCTAAATAAAAATAAAGTTAGCATTTGATGATCTGATGTTAAACTTGCCCAGTAACTTTTTTAGAAACACATTAATATTAAAGTATTGTGTTCTTGAGATCAGTATAATTTTAAATACCAAACATACATTTTTATACATAAAATCTATACTTTTTTTTTGTATCACACAGCTCAAGGAAACTCTAATAATTGAGAAAGTTAGGTAAATATTTTAATGGTACAAAAATAATTGTGGATCTGATTACCAAAACCCTGACTTCAAAGTTACAGCTCACTCTGTAGCTTAAACTGAAAACATTTTCGAAGTTCCACAACAGTAATAAAGGAGTGACATGGCTCTTTTTTTTTTTTTTTTTTTTTCCTATTTTTTCACAATTTTAACTAACGCCCTTTTGGCATCTCGAAGATTCTTTTAGGAGAGAATTCTTAAATGGATATTTAAAAACAATTTCATATATCATGACTCTGTACAAATTGCAAATGGGACATAATGTGGTTTCAATTTTTGTTTTGTTTTTTTTAAATATTAAGATGAGGGAATATATTCTTAATGACTTCCAAAAATATTTTTGCTACTTCATTGTTGACAGGGCGGAATGTGACCAAACAGGCTAACCGGTTTCTTAGCAGTCCTTTCTAGTTGCACAGACAGGATCTAAATGCAGTACCTTGTAAAAAGTTCTTTGACTTCAGGTTTGCCAGAGTGACAGTTATGCAGGCACAATAGGTGAGGATTTGAAAGTAAAATTGTGCTAAACTGGCTTAAATATCTTCTATACATTCATTGTGAACGAGATGGGGAGAACATAGTTCTAAGAAATGTTTCATTATGGGGATGACTATCTCTACTGAGGATTGGCAATTTATTTCTGTAGTGTTGTTTAGATATTTATACTTGTTTACTTGAGACACTTTAGTTCGTGAATAGTAATTTATAGTTGTTTTGCGTTGTAGAAAAATGGCTTTTTCTTCAACAAGGTACTGAAAATAGTTTCTAAAAGACAGACAATGTTAAAAATGTTAAAAAATTAAAAGGGAGGGGGCGGTATGATGGCAATAAGCAATGGTTCACTTTACTGTGCTGCAATAAATTAATTATAGAATGAACAATAGATCCATTATGTCACTCTGTTGTGCTTCTTTCCATTTAAAAGAAAAGCCACTTTTTCATAACAAAACAATAAATAGGCTTCATGAATCTTCAACAGTGTCTGCATTTTTAATTCCCTCGTGTTAAATACACTTTAGGATAGCTGCTCTTTTTTAAAATTACATGTTACATTTTATCTCATTTGGTCAACAGGGGAGTTACTAACCTTGACGGCATGGATCATTCTGTGCTCAGAGGGGAGATGTCAGCAGTGCTTCATGACAGGTATGTTTTATATAAGTAGCTAAAATCAGGCAGCGTCTTCAGTGCTTATTGTCAGGGTGGCTGCGATTTTTCTTAACCTTGAAAACCTATTCCTTTTTTCTTTCTGGAAAACCTTGAAGAAATCTGAAAAACAAAACAAAAAAACCCGCCCCCCCCCCCCCCCAAAAAAACAAAAGCAAATGTTTTGAGCAATAAAACACACAACGCATAATATGCTACTCACTTCATAAGTTTATTTGTTCCTCAGACATAGAGTATATGATTTTTCCAAAATGAAAAGCTTGCAGTTCTAGAAGTAAAATGCAAGGAATCAGTTTGAGATCCCTCCAGTTACATCCAATACATCTGTTAGTCTATAAGGTGCCACAGGATACTCTGACACTTCGTTTGGAAATAGACCTCTGCTAACAACCAAATTAAAAAATCAGTGTTCCTTTTGATATTAAATCTTTTGAAAATTATCCAAACTTTGAGAAAATCTCAGTCTTCTACAGTAGTATTTGAGATCCCTCCCCAGTCTATCTGGTTAAGTGTATCAGTCTTTTGGATCTGCTCTTGCTCTTTGTCAGGAACACAATCAGAATATGCTAAAGACACTTGATTGCTGGGCTGGTTGAGGAGGAATTCTGGTGTTTTTAAAACAAAATTCTGAATTCATCTGCCCTGTTTTCCTTGATTTTTTTTTTTTTTTCCTTCAGCTTTCTATTATTGATGCAGTTAACAGTTACCCAACCTTTCTAGAGAAACGGATTCAGGGTAGGAATCTAGACACTTCTCTTTATATACTAGAAGATGATAAACTCCAGATTGTTTTAGCAGCTGCATTTCAGCCTTTTCTTTCTGTTTTGAATTCTATCATAAACTCTGTTTGGGATCAATCATATTTTATATAATTGGAATGGTTCTAGAGTCCCTTATATAAAATCATAGCAATGTAGGACTGGAAGGGACTTCGAGAGGTCATCGAGACTATCCCCCTGCACTGAAGCTGAACCAAGTAAACCTAGACCATTCTGAAAGGTGTTTGTCCAACCTGTTCTTAATACCTCCAGTGATGGGGGAATTCTACAGCCTCCTTTGGAAGCCTGTTCCAGAACAACTATCCTTGTGATAAGAAAGTTTTCCCTAATATTTAACCTAAATCTCCCTTGGTGTAGATTAAGTACATTACTACTTCTCCTACCTTCAGTAGACATGGAGAACAATTTTATCATCCCCTTTATAACAGCTCTTAACATATTAGAAGACTTATCAGATTCTACTACCGTCGTCTTTTCTCAAGACTTAAACATACCCAGGTTTTTTTTAAACCTTTCCTTATAGATCAGGTTTTCTAAACCTTTCGTCATTTTTGTTGCTGTCCTCTGGGCTCTCTCCGGTTTGTCCACATCTTTCCTAAAGCGTGGCACCTGGAATTGGACAGTGTTCCTGCTTGAGACCTCACTAGTGCGGAGTAGAGGCTACCTCCTATATCTTACATTTGACATTCCTGTTAATACATCACAGAATATTAGCCTTTTTCACAGCTGCATCAAATTGTTGACTTATATTCAACTTGTGATCCACTATAACCCTCAGATCCTTTTCAGCAGTACTACCGCCTACTCAGTTATTCCCCATTTTGACGTTATGAATTTGAGTTTTCCTTCCTAAGTGAAGTACACTTTGCACTTGTCTTTATAGAATTTCATCTTGTTGATTTTTAGACCAATTCTCCAATTTGCCAAGGTAATTTTGAATACTAATCCTGTCCTCCAAAATGCTTGCAACACCTCTTAGCCTGGTGTCATTCACAGATTTTATAAGCAGACTCTCCGCCGTTATCCAAGTCATTAGAGAAAATATTGAATAGTAATGAACCAAGGACAGACATAGACCCTCCTGGTTTGACAGCCAACCATTGATAACTACTCCTTGAGTATGGTCTTTTAACCAGTTGTGTGCCCACCTTGCAGTAATTTTATCTAGACCACATTTGCCTAATTTGCAGGACTCTGTCAAAAACCTTACTAAAACATCTCGCGTCTACTGTTTCCCCCATCCATTAGGCCAGTAACCCTGTTGGCTATTTCTTATAACCCTATTATTCTTTAATTTGATTGTTTAATAATTTGCTCAAGTATCTTTCCACATATCTTTCCACTTTTGGCTGACTGGTCTATAATTTTCCAGGTTCTTTGTTCCCCTTTTTAAAGATAGGTACAATGTTTGCCGTTCTCCGGTCCTCGGAAACCTCATTCATCCTCCATGAGTTCTTCAAGATAATTGCTAACCTTTTTGATATTGTTTCAGCTAGTTCCTTAAAATAGATGCTGTGTTTTGATCAGCTCTCCACATTGATTACAAATGTCAATAACATTTTACTTCTTCTGTTAGTCTCAAAGGTGCCACAGGACCCTCTGTTGCTTTTTACAGATTCAGACTAACACGGCTACCCCTCTGATAAATGTCAATATACTTATTGTAGTTGGATGAGTGTAGAGAGAAATCTTCCACTGAGTGTCATTAAGAAGCTAGGACGTGAGTATACCTTTAATTAATCTTACCATGAAGCTCCTGGTAGCTGAAGAAGAAATTTCAAACTTAAGTGTTACTAATTCATCAGCACATTATAAATAGGGTGCAAAATACTCTTACGTCAATGTTCAATTAGCAGGGTATGAAACATACATGTAAGAAAGGACATGAATAGATTGTTCAGATTGTAATAGTGGCTTAATTCCTTTCCAGTATTACTTGGAAATAATCAAATAGATGTTGGTAAGTGACACTTTGTCTTGCTCTGTTCTGTCGCTTAATCCTGATATTTGTACTCTGGAGAAACCACAGACTAAGTGGTGCAGGTCTGTGCACTAGAGGGATATTTAACTGAAGAGTGGATGTACCAACCATACAACTACAACTTTAGACTTTTTATTAATTTTTTTTGTCTCATAACTCATTCTACTTTTTCTAAAAACAAAACTCATTATGGTATTTTCAGATACTGACTATATTTAGAATTGCATTATCCTTCATATAGTAATGCTTCATTTACCTCACATACTGAACTGTAAGTAATCTGTTCTCAATTTCCTACAGCGATACCCGTGAGGAGTTTTTTTAGTTGTTTCTAAATGTTCGTCTTCCTTGTGTGTCAGCATAACAGTATTTCCTTTGGGTTTTCCTAGACTTGAAGAAGTAGTTGAGACAACTCATCAGGCAGAGAGAATTTAGTATGCTTACAGGAATTATAGGTGCACTCTGTTTATATACAAACAAAATTCTCTGTCTTAGAAATATCAGCATGGAGGAATTATTCTAATAAACTGCAACTGTCACCCTTTAAAAAGTGGGATAAGTAGTATTTAAACTAGCTGTGGTTCTGGGAGCCACTACAGGGATCCTCATAGCATCTGTCTTCCATTGGAGGGGAGAAGGATCAAATCTGTTAGATATACTTGGAAAGCCTTACTTTGAAACATCACTAAAAGGCAATGTGTCATATGCACATGTGTTTTTTATACATGGATCCAAGATTTGTAGCTTATAACAGGTACAATCCATAATCAGAAATGCTTAAAATTATTTGTATGAGATACACAACCATAACAAGGGCATTTATTACATAATAGCCAGGTGAACTGTAGGTGTGTGTGTGTGTGTGTGTGTGTGTGTGTGTGTGTGTGTGACGTGCGTATTGTGACAAAGTTCCTCCTCTACCTAGGTGGGTCCTGGGCTTATTGGCGGATTTGCTCGCCTTACAGATTCACCATGTGGGTTGGGAAACAGCCCAGAGACCTTCCCCTCTGGCAGATTCTTAAGGGGCAAGTTGCAGTTGCTTTACAGCTTGGAATCCCCAGGTCTTTCATACACAAGTCAGAAATCCCTTTAGCCTGGGTCCAGCACTTCCCCCCGTTCAGTCTTTGCTCCTCTGGTGTTTCCAGGAGTCTTCTTGTGTGGGGAGTGAAGAACAACAGATGAGATCACTCCCTGCCTTCTATAGCCTTAGCATACGGCGGGAACCTTTTGTTTCAAAGCTTGATTCCCAGACCGGTTTGGAAAAACACTGACATCCCAAGATGGAGTCCAGAATCATGTGGTCTGGTCACATGTCCTTGTAGAGTCATAGCAGCCGTTACTTACAGCTGTCTGGAATGTTCTCAAGAAGGCTCCACAGGTGGGGGATAAGCTTCTCCTGAGGCCTATTGTTCTCCCTAATGGCTCATTGCCCTGAGTAGATCCTTCCCAACCAGCTGTCTAGGCTGAAAGTATCTTGTCTAGTGGGTGTTACCCAGGTGTAACTACATTTGAAGTACAGATACATAGTCAGTATTTGTAACTTCATGAAAGATCAATGATACATGCATACAAATAGAATAATCATATTCAGCAAATCATAATTTTTCCACCTTATATCGCCATTCTTGCCTAAAATACATAATTATGCAATAATCATGTCATAACATCACTATGAAGAATATGGGGGGCAGTGTCAGTCTTCTCAAACAAACAGTTGGGGCTTCCCAGACTGAACTTCTGTTTTGCATGACACTCCAGATGATTGTATCTTCAATAAAATCAATCTTGACAACTTATAAATATCCCACAATAAAAATATTGCTCAGGCGTGCAGGAGTGAAATCAGGAAGGCCAAATCACACTTGGAGTTGCAGTTAGCAAGAGATGTTAAGAGTAACAAGAAAGGTTTCTTCAGGTATGTTAGCAACAAGAAGAAAATCAAGGAAAGTGTGGGCCCCTTACTGAATGAGGGAGGCAAACTAGTGACCGACGATGTGGAAAAAGCTAATGTACTCAATGATTTTTTTGCCTCTGTCTTCACGCACAAGGTCAGCTCCCAGATTGCTGCACTGGGCAGTACAGCATGGGGAGAAGGTGACCAGCCCTCTGTGGAGAAAGAAGTGGTTCGGGACTATTTAGAAAAACTGGACGTGCATAAGTCCATGGGGCCGGATGCGCTGCATCCGAGGGTGCTAAAGGAGTTGGCGGGTGAGATTGCAGAGCCATTAGCCATTATTTTTGAAAACTCATGGCGATCGGGGGAGGTCCCAGATGACTGGAAAAAGGCTAATGTAGTGCCCATCTTTAAAAAAGGGAAGAAGGAGGATCCGGGGAACTACAGGCCAGTCAGCCTCACCTCAGTCCCTGGAAAAATTATGGAGCAGGTCCTCAAGGAATCAATTATGAAACATTTAGAGGAGAGGAAAGTGATCAGGAACAGTCAGCATGGATTCACGAAGGGGAAGTCGTGCCTGACTAACCTAATTGCCTTCTATGATGAGATAACTGGCTCTGTGGATGAGGGGAAAGCAGTGGATGTGTTATTTCTTGACTTTAGCAAAGCTTTTGATACGGTCTCCCACAGTATTCTTGCCACCAAGTTAAAGAAGTATGGGCTGGATGAATGGACTGTAAGGTGGATAGAAAGCTGGCTAGATCGTCGGGCTCAACGGGTAGTGATCAATGGCTCCATGTCTAGTTGGCAGCCGGTTTCAAGTGGAGTGCCCCAAGGGTCGGTCCTGGGGCCGGTTTTGTTTAATATCTTTATTAATGATCTGGAGGATGGTGTGGACTGCACTCTCAGCAAGTTTGCAGATGACACTAAACTAGGAGGCGTGGTAGATACACTAGAGGGTAGGGATCGGATACAGAGGGACCTAGACAAATTAGAGGATTGGGCAGAAAAAAACCTGATGAGGTTCAACAAGGACAAGTGCAGAGTCCTGCACTTAGGACGGAAGAATCCCATGCACTGCTACAGACTAGGGACCGAATGGCTAGGTAGCAGTTCTGCTGAAAAGGACCTAGGGGTCACAGTGGACGAGAAGCTGGATATGAGTCAACAGTGTGCTCTTGTTGCCAAGAAGGCTAACGGCATTTTGGGCTGTATAAGTAGGGGCATTGCCAGCAGATCGAGGAACGTGATCGTTCCCCTTTATTCGACATTGGTGAGGCCTCATCTGGAATACTGTGTCCAGTTTTGGGCCCCACACTACAAGAAGGATGTGGAAAAATTGGAAAGAGTCCAGCGGAGGGCAACAAAAATGATTAGGGGTCTGGAGCACATGACTTATGAGGAGAGGCTAAGAGAACTGGGATTGTTTAGTCTCCAGAAGAGAAGAATGAGGGGGGATTTGATAGCAGCCTTCAACTACCTGAAGGGGGGTTCCAAAGAGGATGGAGCTCGGCTGTTCTCAGTGGTGGCAGATGACAGAACAAGGAGCAATGGTCTCAAGTTGCAGTGGGGGAGGTCCAGGTTGGATATCAGGAAAAACTATTTCACTAGGAGGGTGGTGAAACACTGGAATGCGTTACCTAGGGAGGTGGTGGAGTCTCCTTCCTTGGAGGTTTTTAAGGCCCGGCTTGACAAAGCCCTGGCTGGGATGATTTAGCTGGGAATTGGTCCTGCTTTGAGCAGGGGGTTGGACTAGATGACCTCTTGAGGTCCCTTCCAACTCTGATATTCTATGATTCTATGATTCTAACTCCTATGTTGGATCCTGGGCTAGTTTGAAATTTTCAGGAGGTTCTTTTTCAAGGCTGGCCAGCCAAACTAATACTGTTTCCCTCTTAATGGCATTTTGTATTTGTTGGCGGTGTCAATATCAAAATTCTCATACATATTTTAAGAATGTAAAGTAAATTTAAAAATAAATTGTCAGGCTTGACTTGCATGATTGATCTTCTAGATCAGCTTCTTTCCCCTCCCCCCCTCCCGCTTGTAATCTTTGCTTTGATTAATAGGAGCACCAATCTCCTGGACGATTAGCTAGGGTAATCAGGAGGGCTTTAAATCAGCCACAAAGTGGGAGGCATTCATGGTACGCCAGCCTCACGGTATCTTGCATATGGCAAATCCAAGCACTGTGGGGCATGTCAGGAAGAAATTTTGAAATTGTTTGAATACCAGTGCTAGGAAGGTAGGTAATAAAATGAGTTGGAGATGTTTTTGTATGAGAAGAAATATGATATGGTTGATATGATACTCCTGAGTGAAATCCAGACCACTGAGGGGCTGTCACCCCCGCTCTGCAGCCTGGGGGTGCCTCACAGTGCTTTGCTGTTGTAACTCCCAATGTGGGCTCCTCACAAACAGCCAAAGAGACATTCAGGATGTAACCGGCATGCTGTGTACAGCTACAGCCCTGGTCCAACAACTCTGACCCCAGCAGCCTGTCAGCAAATACCAGCCACGCTCTGGCTTCCAGCAGCCTCTGATTACTGCTTGCAGAGTGACCTCAACGCATTCCCAGTCCCCAATTTTGCCCCCAAACATGTGTTCTGCACTGTCCAACTGTCTCCTGGACACTCCAGAGATATTAAGCAGAGACGGATTAAGGTTTCCTGGGGCCCTGGGCCAGAGCAAGTGTGGGGGAGTCCCTCCCCAACCCTTTCTGCCCCAACCCCGGGGCCCTGCCCCTGTTCCACCCAGGGTCCCTCTCACTGTGGCCCCTAAACCCGTTTGTTACTTTCTGCTCCTCTCCCTCCCCCTGTGGCCCCTAGACCAGAGAAGCTCTCTCCCTCCACCATGGCCCTAGGCTGCAGCAGGGAGCGTGAGCTTCCCCAACCCTGAGGCCGTGGCAGGTAGAAAGAGCTCCTCCGGTCCTGGGGCCATAGGGGTCCTGGTGCAGGGGCTTCCCCTGCTACTCCCTGCACTGCTGCTGGGGACCAGGGTCAGGGCAGTGGGACTTTCCCTGCTGCCCACAGCTGCTGCCAGGGAGCAGGATTGGGGGACGGGGCTTTCCCTGCCCCGCCCAACAGCTGGGGCTTCAGGGCCGCCCCCCCAGTTGGCCAGGGCCCCTGGACACTTGCCCAGTGCCTAATCCGCCACTGATATTAGGTCTGCTGCCCCACTAAGGGGATCAGTATACAGCAGTCTGCCATCTTAAATGGAGTTACCCAAACAATTCTGGATTGGTTTTAATTAAAGAATAAAACAAGTTTATTTAACTACAGGGTTTTAGGTGATTATAAGGCTTTCATGTCAGAAATGGTTACAAGAGAAAGATGAAAATGCTTTCTGAACTTGACAAACTAGACTTGGTTCAAGGTGAAGTTCTTACCACAGGTTCCCAGTAACATTGCTGACCAAATTCTCAGGACAGGATCTGCTCCCAAAGTCCAAAGGTTGTTTCTTTTTTCTTAGGTGAAAAAGAGAGCGATGGATAGGGAGAGACGTGGGGTGTCTTTGCCTCTCGCTTTTATAGTTCAATCACCCTTTGAAATTGCATTTTCCTCAGGGTTATTCCTAGGTAAATTTTATTCCCTCTGTGAGGACAGAGTCTCGTTGTGAAAGAGGTTTCATGATGTTTGCTAAAATGTAGATTTTGCCTTGTCTCCCTCTTGCTGTTTCAAGGACCTTGTTTACTACTTGTATGTAAATTGTAGTAAACACATTCCTTAGCTGAAGACCTGCTTGACCAGTCCTGCCTAATCTGGGCTACGTGGGTTTGAACATATGCTACCAACATCATTCAGGAGGAATTTATAACTTTACATATAATGTTGCTACATACATTCTGCCATGATGATATTGACTAGGAAGTTATTAATTTTCAAATGATATCTTACAAGGCATATGTTGTACAAAGACTATTATAGTGGCGTGTGGGGTGTGAATACAGGGCTGCATTTTGTCAGTTGGTATGGTTGATTTAGTGGGATGGGTCTTTAATGTTCCAGTTTTAAATCAATAGATACAACTTGTTACATAAGAATAGAAAAGGAAAAAGTGGAGTGTGGTGGCACTCTACATCAGACACTGTTACCTGTTAAAGTAATAGTTCAGAATCACAGAACTTCAAATGTTTTTGGAGTAAAGTTCTAACTGGTAAAATTAAAGACAGGTGACTGGTGAACATGGATTATAGACCACCAAATCCCGTTAGCGAATAGGACGAACTGTTCCTTAAACTGTTCCATTATGTGTAGGAAGAAAAGCTGTTATGGGTGAATTCAACCTGCGGGGTGTTTGCCAGACATCTCATATATCCAGTAATAAAAATTCCTCAGAGTTTCTAAAAATAATAGAGGATATTTTAACACAGTCTTGCACCAACATGTAATAACTCGGTATTGAACCTCATTCTGATGGACAAAGAAGAGATTATTGCTGACCTAAAAATTAACAATTTTCTAGGGACCAGTGATCATTATCTGGTTACATTTAATGTGTGGGAAAAAAAGAATGACATCTATCAATGATGTATATATTTGGAACTTCAAAGGCTTAAAACAATGATTGGCATAGCTTATTGGGAACATAAATTTAAAGTGAGATGTGTTAACGAAATTGTTCAAGGATATCCTATTAGATATCCCCAAAAGCCACAATTCCACACACATGGGGGGAAAAAATTATACCAGGCAAGAAGCCATCTGTCTTCTTTAAAGGGAGTTGTGGAAATGGTGATAAAACATTAAAAAGAAAGATTGGAACAAAGAGGAAGTAAATGACAATGAATACAAGTTACTAACTTATAAAAAGTAGGTGACTGATAAAGGAAGCCAAAGGAATCAATGAAATATCAATGGCCAATAGAGTTAAAGATAAGGTATTTTTAAATAGGAACAAGAAAAATACCAGATCAGGTGTAGGTTAATTGTAAAGAGTGATGTAGAAAAAACAAATGTTTAATAAGTGTGTGTTCTGTTGGAACAAAGGAGATTATATCCATCCCTTATGAAGTGGCTGTAATAAAAGGTTACCATCTGTAACAAGGGAGGAAGTGAGGTAGCATCTGCTAAAATTAAACCTTTTTAAATGAACAGGCCTGGCTAACGAACACCCAAGAGTCCTAAAAAAACTAGGTAAGGAGCTCTCTGAATCACTAGTGTTGGTTTGTAACAAATCTTGAGGAAATTCAAAAGGATTGGCAGTCTGCCAGCATAGTACCAATAATTAAAAAAGGTAAAAGATGATGCAGGGAGCTATAGACCTGTTAGCTTGATGTTGATCGCAGGCAAAGCAATAGAGTGGTTATTCCAGAACTCAACAGAGAATTAGAGGCTAAAATAAATACGTAATATGAATCAGTGCAAGTTCATGGAAGGTAGATTTTGTGAAACAAACCTGTTAGTCTTTTCTGACAGAATTACAGATCTGGTTGATATAGACAACTATGTTGATTTTAATGTACTTAAGTTTCTCCAAGGTATTTGACTTGGTGCTATGTGGCATTTTGATTAGCTAACTTATAAGGAATTAATAGGGCACAGATTGGATGGATTAAAAACTCTCACTGATCTCAAGATATAGTTGTTAATGGGGAGATAGCAATGACTAGGGCTGTTTTGAGCAGTGTCCTCAGTTCTTGATCCAACGCTATTTACATTTTTTTATCCATGATCTAGGTGGTGAAATGAAATCTGTGCTGGTGAAGTTTTCAGATGACAAAGATTGGTGGGGTAGTAAATAATGAGGAGGGCAGGCTACTGTTAAAGTAACCTGAATCACTTGGTTAGATCTCAATCCAACAAAATGTATTTAAAAATACAGCCAAAACCAAGAGAATGTATCTGGGAACCAAGAACGCAGTTTAGATCTACAGGATTAGAAGACTGTCTTGGAAAACAGTGAGTCAGAAGGATTTTAGAGATCATTGTAGATGGCCGTCTCAACATGAACTGTCTGTACAGTTCTGTGGCAAAAAGGGCTGATGCGATCCTTGGATGTATAAAAAGGGAATATCAAGTAGCAGAAGTAGGGAAGTGGTCTTGGCTCTGAACACAGCATTGGTAAGACTGCTGCTAAAATTCTGCATCCACTTCTGGTCTCCATGCTTCAAGAAGGATGTGGAAGTATCAGAGGGAGTTCAAAGAAGGGCAACAAAAATGATCCCCAGGGCTGGAAAACAAACCTTATTACATGAGACATAAGGAGATCAACTTATTCATAGGCTTGGAAAGATTAGATTTTTATAGTACAAATTGATAAATGTCATTTTCACCATACACAGACAAAAATATTGTCCTGGAGGATGATTTACAGATGGGCAAGGTAAGAAATGCTGCTTGAGAACATATTAGTTTGATTTAAGGTTACTTACTTTGTCAACATCTCATGTCAAAATATAAAATTTGTGTTTTGTTGGGTTGTAAAACTAACTTTTTTTTTTGAATCTCAACATGTACTGTCATAATAGTCTGACCCTCTCCTGTAATTTTCTGCAACTGTGAAAATTTAAATAGATAAAATTAAAAAATGCTTAAACATAAACATCAATATTTGTGTAAATTATACAAAAATACTGAAATTTTCCAAGCTTACTTATTCAGTTTATTGAAGATTGAGAGGTAATTTAACTACTCTGTCTACATACTGACACATGGAAAAGAGATCTGACAGTGATGTAGTGCTGGTGTTGGAGGGGTTCCAACCTTACTGACAAAGGCAGGAGAGGATCCAATGGCTGGAAGTTGAAGTTACATAAATTTAGCTTTGAAATGAGATGCAACTTTCTAGCAGTCAGTGTGGTTAAACATTGGAACAGCTTAACCAGGACTTAACAGTGGTGGACTCAGTGTTGCTTGGAGTGTTTAAAAAGAGATTAGATAGCTTTCTGAAATATATGCTTTAATTCAGTTCCTGGGAAAAATTCTATGGCCTGTGTGTGCAGGGGTTCCTCCCCAGTTGACCAGGTGTATTCTGGGCTTTTTGCCTTCCACTGAAGCTTCAAAGATTCGCTATAGCTGGAGGTGGGACACCAGACGGGGTGGACTAGTGCTGTCTGGTGTATAGAGAATCCTTTCTAGATGCCTATTTGGTGTGTCTTGCTCACATTCTCAGAGTCTGGGGATGGGACACCAGATTTGGGGTTGGGGAGGAATTTCCCCCCCATGTCGGATTGGCAGAGATCTTATGGGCTTTTCCACTTTCTCTGTAACATGAGTGTAGTTTGTGTGCTAGGATCATTTCCTTGCCATTGTCCAGGCCTTGGGCATTGGTGGCACTGTTTTCTGCTGTAGCTTGGTTTAGGACTGAAATGTTTTGGTCTGATACATTTTTGGGGCATAATATAGGTGAATCTGGGTGGAATTTAATAGCCTGTGATATACAAGTATTAGAGGGGTAGCTGTGTTAGTCTGTATCCACAAAACCCACGAGGAGTCCGGTGGCATCTTAAAGACTAACAGATTTATTTGGGCATAAGTTTTTGTGGGTAAAAAACCCACTTCTTCAGATGCATGATATACAGGAGGTCATCCTAGATGATATCATGGTCCCTTCTGGCCTTAATCTCCATGAAACTCTGTTTTCTTAGTGAAGATTAGTGCACATCATAATTTCTCAAACAATAATTTTGGTCACTTGGAAAGATCCTTCTGTTTGAGGGACCATATTGTTTTGGTCAGTAATGCTTTCATTTACATATTAGACCCACAGTTTCTGTTTTAAAAACAGAAATATGACTGCATGTAATTGAACTTGGAAATTGCTCTAACTGGTTTGGCCCAGCAATGGTATTGTAATCTAATCACATGCAGTTTGTCCTCAGATTTTCCTTTTGTTCTCCTGTCCCGACTGTTTTGTCAAACACGCATGAATTTGCATTACCTGTAATTGTTTATATGTGAACTCATATCCACGTATTTACTAGCTAAAATCACTTAAGGTTGCAGATAAAAGTGTGCATTTGAGTTATGTAGGCCATATCTCTTCTGCTTGTTTCAGTATCTGCTGAACACACTGCAGCTTTAATCTAAGTATTCCACAATTCAGTGTAATCAATATAGTAGTGATCATCTTTAATTTATATTTTAGTCTTTTGTTCAATAACCAATTTCTCTTAAACCTTATTTTTGAATACTGGCTGGATTAGTTCTTGTCGACTATAAACTCAGAAAAATACAGCACTCTTACAATCTGTGCCTGCCTTTAAGATGCTTCCTATTCTACCAAAAAGGAATAGTTCTAATGTGCAGCTTTGTCTGCAGTACATTTAGGCGTTATCCACTTTTTATGAGCTGCAGTTAGAACGCTGCTTTAGCCAGCAGTTGATTATCTAAAAGAGCACTTCTGAAATAAATGCTGTATCTCTTTGACACAGTGTAAAAAGGAACATGCTATCCTTAAATCTTCCTGTAATCTGTTTGAGAATACAAGCTGTTGATAAATAAGCATTTGTTCTCAGGTTTATTATGCCCCCAAATTAGTCTTTTGGTGCTAGCTTTTAACCATGACTTGTAGTTTGACATGAAATTGAGAATGGAACAGTTAAATGGATGCTGATCCATTTGGAATACCCTCTTCTGTAAAAGGATTTGTTGCATTTTTTTCCCCATTCCTGGCTAGAATCCAGTGAACTACTTTTCAAAAGCAAGATGACTTTCTGTGTGGTGTTATTTAAACTACAGAATTTCTCTAAAAGCTAACAAGGGATTTCCATTTAAGTTGCTCCTTTTAAAAAAAAAAAAAAAAAAAAAAAAAAAAAAAAGTACTTGCATCATATGGAATACATTGAGGAATATTTTTCTTCCTGTATGCCTGTATTGTTCTAAGAATATTGAATCCATTGTTTTTAGACACTTAGGAGATGTCTACGATTCAGTTTGTAGCTCACTTGAATGCATAGTGTGGCACACTTTAGGATTAGAAGACAACTGTTCAGAGTGGCAGAGACTACAGAATCTAAAATATATGAATCTGTGCTGAAAATGTAAGACTGTGTGTTTCTAAAGTAAGAAATGTTCCTTCGTTGTGCAAATGCACTATTAGACTTTGCCAATATGGGTCTATCAGATGAACTTTGACTTGTCGTGAGCTACAGTGCAAACTATAGAGGAAAGATTTTACATATTTTTGTATTTGTAATTAGTGTAGGTATCTTTGCAGGAATATGTTACTCTGAACATCCTGCATTGTGGCTGTTACAAATAATAATGCTCCGCATTTAGAAACCTAATTTCTTCTTGAACATAATGTTGCCACCAAAGCATATCTTCAGACGTTATTTATACTATTCTGATTGTTTTAGTTCCACTATTTTTATGTATTTTTATCCCTGGCCTGGCAAGACCACTCCTCCATGGGTATACTGTCAATTTCACTCCATCTTCATATCTCATTTTAAAAGAGAAATTTTAGCTTCCATCTCTATCCTTTTAGACCACTGTTTCCACATTCCCAAGGCCTATTACTTCATTGCCCTGCTTCAGGGTACCTATTGCAGCCTGAGGTCTATTAGCAGGAGGTCTGGAAAAGAAATGCATATGAGACGAGTGTATTAAACCTCATATGTTCTCCTTGCGTCTCCTGTATTAATTTTCATCTTAAAGATAGCCTCCTAGAGGCTGACAGGTCTCTCAGTACCCCTTTTGGACAAAGATGGCAGAATAGCAACCCTGTTTAAAGCTTATCAGTGTTCTCCTTAAATTTGCCAATAAGGACGGGGATGTGGCTGGAGTGAAGTAGACAACGCGGGAAGTGAAGTGGAGAGGAGTTGGGCTGGCTTTGTAAAGCTCCACTTCTCTGGCTGTCCTGTCAGACTATGGCTCTTGGCTGGGTTCCTCTTCACCCTCATAGCTCCAGTACATTCATGCTTTGGTTTTCCTCATCTGATAGGACCAGTGTAACTGGGCAGCAATAAGTCCCGGTCCTGTTGCAGGGCATTAATAAGAGCTCGGCCCAGCTAGTAGATTTGGGTAACTGGCTCTGACTTCGCTTGCTGGCTTTGCCTTGGCATGGTAGCACAGCTGTTACAGTCTGTGTTAGTCTACTGAAAATTCTATACTGTGCAGCTGCGTTAGGGGTGAGTTCCCAAGTGTAGACTAGTGTGGTTCTCCTGTTCGGTTCTGTGAACATGCCATCACCTATATTGGTTTAACTTGAAGCTAGACTAGACCTCCATCTACCGTGGATGGATGGCTTAGGGGTAATGATATTCATGCTTGATGGGAAATGCAAAAACCTCATCCTTTCTATCAGTCTAGGAGAACTATCAGGTTAGAATATGATGGGATGGAGAACTTTGTGAGGGGGGATTTCTTGAGCCACTTTATGATTTAGTGCTGTTAAAAGAGCCAAACATGTAGGTGTGAACATAAAAACGAACAAAAAACCCCAACAAGAAAACCCACAACTCTCCCCCCCAAAAGCTGGAGAGTCAAATTCAGATTTAAAATTACAAATGCACTTTGAAACTTACTCCTGTCTATAGAACTTCAAGCTGTTTGGGTTCTGTGTTCCTCCTACATTAGATTATATATCAGGGTGGCCAAACCATGCAGCTCTTTTACCGTTAAAGTGTGGCTCGTGGCGTCCACCTCCCCCATTCTCCACCTACCAGACTGGGGGTGAGGAGAGGTTGGGACCTCTGCCTTGCAGCGGGGTGGTGGGGTAGGGGCTTCTGCCCAGTGGGGAGGGAGGTCTCGGGGCTTCTGCCCATGGGGTGCACCTGCTGGGGCTCAGGGCTTCAGAAGGAGTGGAGCTGAAACCCTGAGCCCCGACAGGTGCCTCCCATGGGACTGAAGCCCCGAGTCCTGACAGGTGCACTCCGGCTCTCGATTGTCTGAAGATTGTCAGATGCAGCTCGGAGGGTCAGTACGTTTGGCCATCCCTGTTACATATCACTGTAACTTAAGACTATTTGATAAGTTTCTGTGCAGCTTGGTGGTGGTGGTATAGTCCCATGTAGAAGAAACAAAGCAGAGTAGCTAAATTCCAGTTTTTGCAGATCCTGGTTACTTTTCGTTAAAGTATCTGATCTGGTGGTTGTGGTCCTTGAACAATTATTTTAGCAGTTTGTTTCAGCTCACCTTTAAGTGAGGCTTTGAAGAATTTTTTCCTCAGTGAATTAGATTTTTCTGCTGGAATCAGTTACTGCCACTGTTCATAAATGCAAAAAAGCTCATGCTAGGATCCAGCTTTTTGCCTGCAGTTGTTTTCTATGCAGAATGGTCTCGATAACGTAACTGAATTAGAAATATAAACACATCTTTCTCTCTCTCTGAGCCATGCCTCCACTCATTATATTCTTTGTATTCCCTCTTGTGTCATGATTCGCTAAACAAACCCACATATATTGATTGTAGAAACGCTGATGTAATATTAGCTGATTCTCTAATAATGCTTATGTTTAAACCAATATAGTCCAGTAGCCTATTTTATTTATCTAGTTTAGGAATTAATTTTCTTTTCACTCATCTTGCAGTCAGATTCCTGAGACCATACCTACCAGTCTGATTAAATGAGGATTATAATCTTGGCTAGAAAATAGCTTTAATTTTTACTTTCTTTTGTGTGCTCTCCTCTCCACTTTGTTCCCCAGTGCTCTGTATATGATTATATATCGCCTTCTTAGTAACTAGTGCAAGACATAAATTTATCTCTGATTGGTGACTGAATGTTGATGACTAAGTAGTTTCAGAGCCTCGTGCCCTGGGTTGCAAAGTTGGCTATTGCTTTAATCTCAAGTGTGGTTCTTCACTGAAAAGTGACTGTAAAGCTGCCATTGTTGCATTACATATTTCTCAGTTTTTGTATCCGTGATCAGTTTATAAGTAAGAGGTTTTTTAAAATAAACTGCTAGCCTTTCAAATTCAGCCGGAAATCTGACAGTTCAGCTGGACTCTTTTTGCCTTGTATCAGTAATACAAGTTTTGCAGGTCTAATTCTACCCTCAGCTACACCGGTCCAACTGCACAGGTTCCAATGGGAGTAGCACAGGTACATCTGGCTCTGTAACAACTACTCTGATGCACAAGGAATAGAATTCTATTCTCTTCCAGAATTATGTTGACTTTGGAATGTTAACAACGATAAAAGCAGTAGAAGCTTATCTTAGTCCATAAGACTGAACACTTACTATGAGCATATCTGTTAAATGTATTTAAATATTGGTGGAAATGGGCTGTGGTTTGAGGATGAACGGATAGAAGCCTGTGTGCTGCCTACGCTATTGTGCTGTGTTCTAGTGTCAACTGACCTCTCACAGTAGGGTTATTTGTGTTCTAATTTGAAATCCATCTGAGGGTCACCCTGTCCCAAAACCACCACCCAAAATTTACTAATGGTCTGTCACGGTGGTATAATTCACTCCGCAAGTGAGCGGTGGCGGTGTTACACCAGTATAAAAGGTTATTTAATGGTAGACAAGAAAAAACTGGTTGTCAAAAAACAATGTAACCAGGGATTTTATTTAAACCGGAACAAATGGAACTGGATTCTGCCTACCTACAATGACATTACATAAATGAAGAATATATATATATAATCAATCTCTCTCTCTCTCTCAACTAAATATAACCCTCGAAATTAAGAAGAACAGGAGTACTTGTGGCACCTTAGAGACTAACAAATTTATTAGAGCATAAGCTTTCGTGGACTACAGCCCACTTCTTCGGATGAAATTTATTAGAGCATAAGCTTTCGTGTCGTGGACTACAGCCCACTTCTTCGGATGCATCCGAAGAAGTGGGCTGTAGTCCACGAAAGCTTATGCTCTAATAAATTTGTTAGTCTCTAAGGTGCCACAAGTACTCCTGTTCTGCTTTTTGCGGATACAGACTAACACGGCTGCTACTCTGAAACCTCGAAATTAAGAATATCTATATCTCTGTATGCACAGGCTGTTCTCTATGGGGGAAGGGATAGCTCAGTGGTTTGAGGATTGGCCTGCTAAACCCAGGGTTGTGAGTTCAATCCTTGAGGGGGCCATTTAGGGAGGGGGCGGGGGGGGGGGACGGTTGGTATTGGTCCTGCTTTGAGCAGAGTTGGACTACATGAGGTACCTTCCAACCCTGATTCTCTATGAAAGGTTGTTGTTTTAGTTCAAGGTTCCTCTTTCCCCAAATATCTTACTGGATGCTGTCTAATGCTCAAGTCAGTCTTTGAGCCTCAAGCATCTCTTGTGACTTCCTGAAGAGATGGACTTAACTCCAGTGATGCTTGCTTGTGGGCCAGACCAGACCAGACCCAAGGTTGCTGAAGGACCTTAGGTACTCCTGTTCCGGATCTCCGGGACCACATAAATCGATAGGGGATGACTGGAACAAATGATCAGGAACCAATTAGAATGTAAGAACGGCCATACTGGGTCAGACCAAAGGAGCATCTAGCCCAGTATCCTGTCTTCCAACAGTGGCCAATACCAGGCGCCCCAGAGGGAATGAACAGAACAGGGAATCACCAAGTGATCCGTCCCCTGTCGCCCATTCCCTGCTTCTGGCAGAGACTAGGGACACCATCCCTGTCCATCCTGGCTAATAACCATTGATAGACCTATCGTTCATAGAACCATAGGACTGGAAGGGACCTCAAGAGGTCATCTAGTCCAGTCCCCTGCACTCATGGCAGGACTAAGTATTAGTTAGACCATCCCTGATAGGCGTTTGTCTAACCTGCTCTTAAAAAATCCAATGATGGAGATTCCACAACCTCCCTAGGCAATTTATTCCAATGCTTAACCACCCTGACAGGAAGTTTTGTCTAATGTCCAACCTAAACTTCCCTTGTTGCAATTTAAGGCCATTGTTTCTTGTCCTGTCCTCAGAGGTTGTTAAAAACAATTTTTCTCCCGCCTCCTTATAACAACCTTTTATGTACTTGAAAACTGTTATCATGTCCCCTCAGTCTTCTATTTTCCAGAGTAAACAAACCACATTTTTTCAATCTTCTCTCATAGGCCATGTTTTCTGGACTTTTAATCATTTGTGTTGCTCTTCTCTGGATTCTCTCCAATTTGTCCACATTGTTCTTGAAACATGGCGCCCAGAACTGGACACAATACTTCAGTTGAGGCCTAATCAGTGCGGAGTAGAGTGGAAGAATTACTTCTAGTGTCTTGCTTACAACACTTCTGCTAATACATTCCAGTATGAGGTTTGCTTTTTTGCAACAGCATTACACTGTTGACTCTTATTTAGTTTGATCCACTATGACCCCCAGATCCCTTTCCGCAGTACTCCTTCCTAGGCAGTCATTTCCCATATTGTATGTGTGCAACTGATTGTTCCTTCCTAAATGAAGTACTTTGCATTTGTCCTTATTGAATTTCATCCTATTTCCTTCAGACCATTTCTCCAGTTTGTCCAGATCATTTTGAATTTTAATCCTATCCTCCAAAGCACTTGCAACCCCTCCCAGCTTGGTATCGTCCGCAAACTTGAGAAGTGTGTTCTCTATGCCATTATCCAAATCATTGATGAAGATATTGAACAGAACCGGACCCAGAACTTATCCCTGCAGGACCCCACTCGTTATGTCCTCCCAGCATGGCTGTGAATCACTGATAACTACATTCTGTTCAGTTTTTTGACTGCTGCTGCATGTTGAGTGGATGTTTTCAGAGAACTATCCACAATGATTCCAAGATCTCTTTCTTGAGTGGTAATGGACAATTTAGACCCCATCATTTTACATACCGGTATATAGTTGGGATTATGTTTTCCAATGTGTATTACTTTGCATTTATCCACATTGAATTTCATCTGCCATTTTGTTGCCCAGTCACCCAGTTTTGAGAGATCCTTTTGTAACTCTTCGCAGTTTGCCTGGGACTTAACTATCTTGAGCAACTTTGGATCATCCGCAAATTTTGCCATTGCACTGTTTACCCTTTTTTCCAGATCATTTAGGAATGTATTGAATAGGACTGGGCCCAGTACAGGCCCCTGGGGGACACCCCTATTTACCTCTCTCCATTCTGAAAACTGACCATTTATTTGTACTCCGTTTCCTATATTTTAACCAGTTACCAATCCATGAGAGGACCTTCCCTCTTATCCCATGACAGCTTACTTGGCTTAAAAGCCTTTGCTTAGGGACCTCGTCAAAGGCTTTTTGAAAATCTAAGTATGCGATATCCACTGGATCCCCTCTGTCCACATGCTTGTTGAGCCTGTCAAAGAATTCTAGTAGATTGCCGAGGCATGATTTCCCTTTACAAAAAACATGTTGACTCTTCCTCAACAAATTGTTAATCTGTCTGACCATTTTGTTCTTTGCTATAGTTTCAACCAGGTTGCCCAGTACTGAAGTCAGGCTTACCAGCTTGTAATTGCCGGGATCGCCTCTGGAGCCCTTTTTAAAAATTGGCGTCATATTAACTATCCTCCAGTCATTTGGTACAGAAGCTGATTTAAATTATAGGTTACAGATGAGTTAGTAGTTCTGCAATTTCACATTTAAGTTCCTTGAGAACTCTTGGGTGAAAAGCATCTGGTCCTGATGACTTACTAAGTTTATCAATTTGTTCCAAAACTTCCTCTGACACCTCAATCTGGGACACTTCGTCAGATTTGTCATCTAAAAAGAGAGGCTCAGGTTTGGGAATCTTCTTCACATCCTCAGCTGTGAAGCCCAATGCAAATATTTCATTTGGTTTCTCTGCAGTGGCCTTATCGTCCTTGGGTGCTCCTTTAGCATCTCGATAGTTCAGTGGCCCCACTGGTTGTTTAGCAGGGTTCTTGCTTCTGATGTACTTAAATTTTTTTGCTATTACTTTTTGAGTCTTTGGCTAACTGTTCTTCAAATTCTTTTTTGGCCTTCCTAATTATATTTTTACATTTCATTTGCCAGAGTTTATGCTCCTTTCTTTTTTTCTCACTAGGATTTAATGTCCACTTTTTAAAGGATGTCTTTTTGCCTCTCACTGTTTCTCAGGAACACACCTTCAAAGATGGACTGACATGACCAGCCAACTTTGAACTAAAGGAACCCTCTTCTGCATATTTGTTCTGTTCAATCTGTCTCTTTACTTACTGTGTTTCTCTCTGTCCTGGTTTCCCTCTGTCTGCCTTCTCTCCCTGTTTCAGATTACATAGTCTCTCTGTTTCTCTCTCTCATTCTCCCCTCTGCCTGCCACTGTCCCCCTCCCCCCCACTCCTCCATCTCCTCCAGCTGTCAATCCCCCTCCCTCTGAGGGCAGGGCCATCTCCTCTCACTTTCTCAGAGGAAGGGGCTACCTTCTCTCCGTAGAAGAGTGACAGCACATTTACCCTGAACACACCCTAAATCATTTACCCCATACAGGGTAGAGTCCCTTTACCATATTTACATTAGGCAGAAAAAAGTAAATACAAGGTGTTTCTAAATGCATTGTAGAAGAGCTTCTGAGTGTATTGATGTGTATTCACAGTAATTTTGTAGTAAATCTATACGTAAATTTTTAGAGGCCATGGGGGTGGAGGGTTATATTACCAGTGCTTACAATGTCTCAGGGCAAACTTTTTTTTATTCTATATCACTAAGGGGTAGGGACTGGCTATTTGTTTTCAATGTACAGTACCAAACTTATTGCTGCTTAACAAATGTTGTGTGTGTAATTGGCGATGGCTCTTACAGAGAAGTGTGACTGCTATATCCTATAGTTTGGAATAGAGTAGGGGTCTCAAACACTCAGTGGCCCACGGAGCTCTTCCCTGTGGCCCGCCAAGCTCCCTGTGCTCTCCCCCCCCCCCCGAGTTATTTTATATGGCAGCTAAGCTCCCTGCTCCCCAATGTTTGGGGCTGGGTCTCTCCCCCGGCCCCGCCTGCCACCCCCACGCGTCTCCCCCGAGTGTCCCCCGGGCTCACTTGCTGCCCCCTCACTGCCCAGAGAGCCTGCAGCTCACGCTGACTCCACTCCACTCTGCAGGCTTCCAGCATCACCTGCTGCCGCAGGGTCCTAGTGCCCCCCTCCACTAAGGCCAGGGCACTGCCCTTCCCCTTCCCCTTCCCTTCTGTCTTAGTACTGAGCCTCTCCAATGCCCCAAACCCCTCATCCCCAGCCCCACAGCCCTCACTCCTGGACCCCCTCCTATCCCCAAACTCCATCCCAGAGCCTGCAGTCCCCTCCCCCACCCAAACTCCCTCCCAGAGCTGTAGGTAGGTGGGGGCGGAGTTTTGGGGGGGCAGGTTCTGGGCACTACCAAAATTTCTACAAACCTGCCACCCCTGGAAGAGGCAGAGCAGGGGTGGAGTCATGGTGCAGCCCAGTGCAGTGGGGGGGCTTTAACAGAAGTAAATCTAACTGTGTGTGTTTTGTCCTTTTGAGTGAGGTGCATTACTGTTAGTGGCGCTTAGCCCTTTCCAGGAGGGAGGGGGAGGAGGTGGAGAAGAGATGGGGCAGGGGTGGGGCCTCATGGAAGGGGTGGAGTGGGGGCGGGGCCGGGGGCAACGAGGGGGGATGTCAGTGATGCAGCCCTTGGGCCAATGCACTAGTCCTCATATGGCCCTCATGGTCATTTGAGTTTGAGACCCTTGGAATAGAGTATGTCTGGCTCAGCTATAAGATTTCATGGATGTCTTCACCAGCAACCAGACCCTGGACAGAACATCGAATAGCACTTCTGCCATCCTTTCATGCTTCCTGTGAAATGCCATGTGAAAATGGACTGGAAGACTTCAAAGGCTTCAGCCTTCAAGCGATCCCAGAATCTAGACTCATGGAAGTGCTGAATATATCTGAATTTAAGCTGGTCTCTACTGAGTCTAAGCTTTGAAGCCTGAAATGTAGCATGGCAGTCCCTAATGAATAGTAGATCCTTTGCTAAACTGCAAAAAAGCAATTATCAAATGTTATGAATGTCTGAAAACACATAGCTGTACATGCACAATGCAGTGACTTTACAATGGCAATAGGTGACTTGTGTCACAAGGCTTGATTATTGTAACACTTTCTAAACGGGACTTACAGCAGAGCATTTCTGCTGACTACAGCTTGTTCTGTATGCGGCAGTGTTTGCTCCCTGATCATGAATGACAGTGGTCATATGATGCCTACCTGTACTTGGCATGGAGCAGGAAAATATATAAACTTCCCTGAAATATAGTTGGTGAACTTGTTCAGATCTACAAAAGAAAAAACGAATTTGGTTACATTATCCTCTTATTTTAAAATCTGATCTGACTTTGTATTGTAGTTTCCCCATTGACATGGGGACTTGTGAAAATGAGTGTTAGGTATGCTGAAACAAGATGAGTGAGTAATTTTTATGGGACTAATTTCTGTTAGATACGCTGGTTAGTTCACATAGTCACCAGAGGGTGGCATAACTGATTTTTTTAAAGACTTTTAAAGAGTGAACAAGAGTTACAGGATAGAAAATACAGTGGCTACTAGCATTCAAGTGTTTGGCACAGCTAACCATATTCAAATATTTAAAGTTTAGATCTGAAGGAAGTCATACCAGTTTAGCCTTCATATTTAAGGGACAGATTATAAAGATACATACGTTCTGGTCGCTTTTGAAATGTGATTTCTCTATAATAGGACACCTCTTTATTTTTATAACTTATTTGCATTTCTGTTTGACTCATAAGATGGAAGGAAGGGCATTCTTGTCACAAGCATAGGTAATTGGGAGACCTAGATTCTCTCCTAGATTCTTCTACATACTTCCCGTCTTACCTTGAGCAAGTCATTTAAACACTTCTTATTTTCCAATCTATAAAATGAGACTAAAATACTTGCCTGCATTACAGGTGAGTTTAGGTGCTTCAAGCTCTTCAAATGGAAGGTGGCATGCAAGTACAAATTACTATTAATATGGAAGTACATTTTACAACAATAGTAAATTTTTGAAGATTAATGTTCAAGCTATCTGGATTTTAGACATAGCTGTACCCTGGATTTTAGAAAGACTATTATGATATAGACAGTGTATACTGCGAAGATTAATATTCATAAAAATGAAAATCATTTTCATTGTGAGGTAGCATAAACCTTTCATAAAGCCAAAATAAATTAATATTTTCTGCAAAATAGCAGAGTTAACATCTCCAGCATCAAATATTTCATCAACATTTCTAAATTTTATTTACAACAGTCAGTATTTTAAATAACTTAAGAATACTTTGTAAATTTAATAACTAGTATGGAATAATAGCATATGGAAAGTAAATGTGTATGGAAGTTTCTATTAATTAAATGATAAATAATCCCTAATGGGCAGTAAATGTTCCTAGGGGTGCACTCGCCATCTGCTATTTGTACTGTTCATTGTACAAACTTGTGTTTGTAACTTTATACTTTATGCCTTTGTGTTTTCTTGGTAAAATAAGCATAGGTTTGTCCTCAAGACTTCGAAAGATAGAAAAATGACCCAGTGAATTTCATGGGTGCAGGGGTTCACTCTCACTACATAGGTGTTTTCAGAGACTATCTAAATTTGACTGACCCATCTAGGATAAATGCCAACTGGCTGGTGCTTACATCAGAGTCTTTATTTCATCTACTACAGAGCAAACTTTCCACTGAAGATAAGCCATCCTTAGATAACTAGTGCGAACTACAAAACGTTCTTTGCAGAGTTTCTTGGGCTTTACACATCTAGTTTTACAGCAACATGTACTTGTTTGTTATAGTACTGATTTACTTCTAACTCTTCTGAAAAATTAGATTTTTAGATTAGATTCAGTGCTTTATTTTTCATGCTGATTGGTGCGCAATTTTTCCATATAAAGGTGTTAAATCCCCACTCTAATCTCAGCTATGGAATCACTACTGAAATCCATAACACTTGAGTGGAATCCAGAGAGATTAAGTATCCAAGTTCTATTTAGGTATATCACTTTATTTTTTACTATATCCTCACTAATGCTACCAGAATTTTTTGTTCATTAGCAGTAATTCTTTCCTTTGACATCTGACCTCCGTAGCTAAGTTGCCATCTAGTTATTTAATGTAATTTTTGCTAAATAAATAAGGCAAGAATACTAAGTGCATACATCAAAACTGCCATTTTAAATTTACTTTTGGAAATGAGTTAATGAATAAATTTTTGCCATAACAAATTTGTGTGCAATACCAAAATAGCTAGCATCTTTGAATATGCATCTTCCTTGTTGATTTTAGTTTGATTTTGAAGCTTTTCAGAAAATATAACTCTTAATTCTTTTCTTTCATAGTTACTGAATTAAATTTCCTTTTGTATTCAGGACTGTTTTTGAAATTTGGTAATAAGTATCTCCAATGTGGAACATGAGTACAGATAATTACATGTTTCAGGATAAACTGAGCCATCAGTTCTGAAGACATAATTTTTTCACATGTACAAAGAATATACTGTGAAATTTGCTAGATTTTCTTTTTAGTGAGAGTAAACTGGTTAGTCAGTTTTGTGCACTTAAAACATTAATCTATCAAAGCCATCAGTTGCACGTTAAAGCATTTTATTTCTTTTCTTAATTAGACATTTAAAATGAATGAAATAATATACTTTGTTCAAACAGATCTCTTAATGAGCAATATCTGCAAGAATGTCCTAACTCTGTTTAGTATGGATATGTTCATTGGTTTTCTGTGATCTTTGGTAAAGTGTCCATAATGGGTACTTACAGTAAGAGCTACAACAGGGTTTGTGAAATCAACTTTCCTGTGGTGAATAGGCACCTTTGGATGAGTGCCATCAACTTCTGCAGAATCTAAGCTTTTGTTTAAAAAAAAATTGTTGCACAGGTTGCAAAGCTGCTCTTCCAGACATGAAGAGAGTATACATCATCTTCAATCTACAGACTGGTCTAGTGCCTCTGCTGCTGCCTATGGCTTCCCCAGGAACTTGTGAAAACTAACCATGTTGTCAGTTTTCAGTGTTGCTCTTGGGAATATGGGAGTGGTGAAATTGATGAAAATTAGGCTAGCTCCACTTTGCTGCAGTTTGGGAACATTATTAGCAATCACTGGAGCTGTTCACTGAAGAGGGGGAAGCAGAATAGAAGGATAGATTAGTGGATACCCTCCCATTATTGTCTTCATAGCAAGGAAGAGGCTTTGGGTGGGAGAACAAAATGCTCCTACTTTCTAGCAACCACAGGGAACTGAGGGGGCGGGTGTGTGTGCACGCATGCCCTCAGGTTTTTCAGATATCAACACACAGACAAGGAGTAGGAGTGAAGGAGCAATCTGAGATTATATTTGGATTTTCATTCACTTACATCTCACTTTCACACATGTATAATGTTCTTCCTTCTCCCTGTCTCCAGACAACTCAGACTACTATCTCAGTTTTGGTAAAAAGCAACAGAGGGGCCTGTGGCACTTTTAAGACTAACAGAAGTATTGGGAGCATAAGCTTTCATGGGTAAGAACCTCACTTCTTCAGATGCAAGTAATGGAAATTTCCAGAGGCCGGTATAAATCAGTATGGAGATAACGAGGTTAGTTCAATCAGGGAGGGTGAG
Source organism: Trachemys scripta elegans (assembly GCF_013100865.1). Taxonomy (NCBI): domain Eukaryota; kingdom Metazoa; phylum Chordata; order Testudines; family Emydidae; genus Trachemys; species Trachemys scripta. Next base: position 2,737,415 of record NC_048306.1, on the reverse strand, counting down.
GTGCTCTGCTAGCAGTCGAGGTGTGAACACCAAAGGAGGAGAAACTGCTTCTGTAGTTGGATAGCCATTCACAGTCTTTGTTTAATCCTGATCTGATGGTGTCAAATTTGCAAGTGAACTGGAGCTCAGCAGTTTCTCTTTGGAGTCTGGTCCTGAAGTTTTTTTTGCTGTAAGATGGCTACCTTTACATCTGCTATTGTGTGGCCAGGGAGGTTGAAGTGTTCTCCTACAGGTTTTTGTATATTGCCATTCCTGATATCTGACTTGTGTCCATTTATCCTCTTGCGTAGTGACTGTCCAGTTTGGCCAATGTACATAGCAGAGGGGCATTGTTGGCACATGATGGCATATATAACATTGGTGGACGTGCAAGTGAATGAGCCGGTGATGTTGTAGCTGATCTGGTTAGGTCCTGTGATGGTGTTGCTGGTGTAGATATGTGGGCAGAGTTGGCATCGAGGTTTGTTGCATGGGTTGGTTCCTGAGTTAGAGTTGTTATGGTGCGATGCGTGGTTGCTGGTGAGAATATGCTTAAGGTTGGTGGGTTGTCTGTGGGCGAGTACTGGCCTGCTTCCCAATGTCTGTGAAAGTGAGGGATCATTGTCCAGGATGGGTTGTAGATCACTGATGATGCGTTGGAGAGGTTTAAGCTGAGGACTGTAGGTGATGGCCAGTGGAGTTCTGTTGGTTTCTTTTTTGGGTCTGTCTTGTAGCAGGAGGCTTCTGGGTACACATCTGGCTCTGTTGATTTGTTTCTTTATTTCCTTGTGTGGGTATCGTAGTTTTGAGAATGCTTGGTGAAGATCTTGTAGGTGTTGGTCTCTGTCTGAGGGGTTGGAGCAGATGCAGTTGTACCTTAGCGCTTGGCTGTAGACGATGGATCGTGTGGTGTGTCCGGGGTGGAAGCTGGAGGCATGAAGGTAGGCGTAGCGGTTGGTGGGTTTTCGGTATAGGGTGGTGTTAACGTGGCCATCGCTTATTTGTACTGTGGTGTCTAGGAAGTGGACCTCCCGTGTGGATTGGTCCAGGCTGAGGTTGATGGTGGGGTGGAAGCTGTTGAAATCATGGTGGAATTCTTCCAGGGTCTCCTTCCCATGGGTCCAGATGATGATGTCATCAATGTAGCGTAGGTCGAGAAGGGGCGTGAGTGGACGAGAGCTGAGGAAGCGTTGTTCCAGGTCAGCCATAAAAATGTTGGCATGTTGTGGGGCCATGTGGGTGCCCATAGCGGTGCCACTGGTCTGGAGGTATATATTGTCACCAAATTTGAAATAATTGTGCGTGAGGATAAAGTCAGAGTTCAGCAACAAGCTGTGTTGTGTCATCATCAGGGATACTGTTCCTGACAGTTTTGGTAGTAACTTCATCTGCTCCCCATCACTATCAGGTGGAGGGGGGTTGTGCCTTTGAACTGGGGCTCCCTGGAAGGTATTGTTGGAGGACTGGGTTTGCCTCATTACATGTGTTGATTACCAGACTTTCCTGGGGACTCAGCAGGGTTCCTCTCAGCCCATCTTTGTCAGACATTAAGAGCTGCTTATCCATTCATAAATTGATGACCAAGACACTGGATCTGGTCTGGATTCCTAATAATTTATGCCTAAAATTGGCCCTCTAATAGTTTAATGAACATGCTTATAGACCTCTTAATCCTTCTTAACTGCAAAATCTGTTGGGTACTTAGATGAAACTATGGATTGGTTACAGCCCTGTTTTGAAGCAGTCTGCTTGTTAGATATCTGCAGTGTAACGGTAGCTGTGTCAGTCCCAGAATATCAGAGACACAAGGTGGGTGAGGTAATATCTTTTATTGGACCAACTTCTGTTGATGAGAGAGACAGGCTCAAAAGCTTGTAAAAGATATTACCTCATCCACATTCTCTCTCTGTTAAATATTTGTCAATGATAGAATGGACTGCCACAATCCAGGCAGATGCGGCTTCTTCAATCATCTTTAGAAAGTCGCAGAAAGTGCTGTGTGTTATATTACTATTGGTACCCCAAATGATATAGCCTAGGATGTTATCACATTGGCTGCAGCCACTCTGGCTTTGTCTGATTAGAAGAGATGGAGATTAGGTTGTGGTGAGTTAATGCATATTTTCCCCAGGATGACCTTGACTAGCTAAATTAAGGTGTTAGATCTTGTCTGCATTTAAAACCTAGGTTGATATAGCTACAGCACTCAGGGGTGAAAAATCCACACCGTTGAGTAAGGTCGCTATTCCAAGCTAAGCCCTGGTGTAGATTCTTCTGTTGACCCGGCTGCTCTAACTCATATCTAATTTCTGTTTAAAATTGGCCAAAAGCAAGTAAGATTAAAGAGGAAATGTATCATCAATTATAATTTGACTTCCATTTTAAAAAATAAGGTAAACAGAGAAAAGATCCAGAAAAAGGGAATGAAAACTAACATCTGCAGGACACTATCCCATTTCTAACTGACCAACACTCACCTCTGTCTCCCTCTTAATTATTGAACTCTTTAATATTTTGGGATCATTCTGGTATAATGGGTGAATGTGTTTAGGCAAGCTTTAGTAAATAGAATTGTTTGGCCAATAGACTATAACAGCTACAGAGAAGTTGTAACTTTCATATAAATCCCTTGTAGTTCACAGATTGATCTCATAAAATGAACTGTTGCTTTGGACCAATTACTTGCAGCACTGTCAATCTGGCTTCCATGTATGTGTGTTGAGCGCTCAGAGTGCTTTGGAAACAGTTAAATATATGCATGCTGCTCTGGAAAATGAGCATACTACTCTGAACGCTTTTAATGCTAATTGAAAGCAAGAGCATTTCTTATTGAGCTGCCGTTCACCAGTATAGTCGCTGGACTGAGATTAAAAGAGGGTGAAGGGGGAATGTGCTTACCTTTTTTTACTAAAAAGTAAAAGAAAGTGACTTATGAAGAAATTATTTTACCTATTGCTCTTCTGTAAGAAGCATTGTGACCAAGTAAAACTGAATTTTGTTTATACACCTCTACCCCGACATAATGCGACCCGATATAACACGAATTCGGCTATAATGTGGTAAAGCCGCGCTCCGGCGAATCAAAGCAAGTTTAGTATAACGCGGTTTCACCTATAATGCGGTAAGATTTTTTGGCTCCTGAGGACAGCGTTATATCGGGGTAGAGGTGTACCTGTGATATAAATACATTAAAATAGCCATACTGGGTCAAACCAATAGTCCATCTAACCCAGTATCCTGTCTTTTGACAGTGGCTAATGCCAAGTGCTTCCGAGGGAATGAGTAGAACAGGCAGTCATCGAGTGATCCATTCCCAGCTTCTGACCATCAGAGGCTTGGCGACACCCAAAGTATGGGGTTGCATCCTTAACTGTTGTGGCTAATAGCCACGGATGGATCTAGCTTCTATGAACTTGACTAATTCCTTTTTGAACCGCATTATAGTTTTGCTCTTTATAACATCCCCTGGCAATGAGTTCAGGTTGGCTGTGCGTTGTGTGAAGAAGTACTTCCTTTTGTTTGTTTAAACCTGCTGCCTATTCATTTCATTGGGTGACCCCTGGTTTTTGTGTTACGTGAAGGAGTAAATAATGCTTCCTTAATCACTTTGTCCACACCATACGTGATTTTGTAGACATCTATGATGTCCCCTTTCAGTCATCTCTTCTAAACTGAAAAGTTCCAGTCTCTTTAATGTTTTCCATATATGTTCCATTTCCTTAATCATTTTTTAAGCCTTTTCTGTTGCCAGGATTGCCTCTGGAGCCTTTTTTTAAAAGCTGGTGTTACATTAGCAACCCTCAGTCATCTGGTACAGAGGCTGATTTAAATCTTAGGTTACATACCAGTTAGTAGTTCTGCAATTTCATATACGAGTTCCTTCAGAACTCTTGGGTGAATATCATCTGGTCCTAGGGACTTACTACTGTATAACTTATCAATTTGTTCCAAAGCCGCATCTATTGACACCTCAGTCTGGGACAGTTTCTCAGGTGAAAGAATGGCTAAAAAGAATGGCTCAGGTGTGAGAATCTCCCTCATATCCTCTGCATCGGTCTTCACTGCAAAGAATTCATTTAGCTTTTCCACAATGGCCTTGTCTTCCTTGAGTGCTTTTTTATTACATTTGATCGCCCAGTTGCCCCACCGGTGGTTTGTCAAGCTTCCTGCTTCTGATGTACTTAAAAATAGTTTTGCTGTTAGTTTTTGTCTCTTTCTAGCTGTTCTTAAAGTTTTTTTGGCCTTCATAATTATACTTTTACACTTGACTTGCGTGAGTTTATGCTCCTTTCAGTTTTCCGCAGCAGGATTTTACTTCCAATTTTTAAAGAATGCCTTGCATCTAAGCACTTCTTTTACTTTGTTGTTTAGCTATAGTGCACTTTTTTAGTCCTCTTATTATGTTTTTAATTTGGGGTATACATTTAATTTAAGCCCCTATTATCATGTTTTTAAAAAGTTTCCATGCAGCTTGTAGGCATTTCACTTTTGGGACTGCACCTTTTAATATCCATTTAGCTAGCTAGCTCTCTCATTTTTGTGTAGTTCCCATTTCTGAAGTTAAATGCTTCTGGTGGGCTCCTTGGTATTCTTTCCACCCGCCCCCCAGCGAAGGATGTTACAATTAATTATATTATGCTCCCTATTACAGAGCTGTTCAGCTAGATTCACCTCTTGGACCAGATCCTATGCGTCACTTAGGACTAAATCAAATATTGCTTCTCCCCTTGCAAGTTCCAGGACTGGCTGCTCCAAAAAAGAGTCATTAATGGTGTCTAGAAACTTTATCTTTGCATCCCATCCTGAGGTGACACATAACTAATCAATGTAGGGATAGTTGAAATCCCCCATTATTACTGATTTTTCTATTTTTATAGCCTCTCTAATCTTTTGGTGCATTTCAGAATCACCATCCTGGTCAGGTGGTCGGTAGTATATCCCTACTGCTATATTCTTCTTATTCAAGCATGGAATTACTATCCATAGAGATTTTATGGTACAATATAATTAATTTAAGATTTTTACTATATTTGACTTTATGCTTTCTTTCAAATATAGTGCCACTTCCTCACCAGCACGAGCTACTCTATCATTCCTATATATTTTGTACCCTGTTATTACTGTGGCCCATTGATTATCATCATTCCACTAAGTTTCTGGGATGCCTATTATATCAGTATCCTTATTTAATACCAGGCACTCAAGTTCAGCCATCTTAGTAGTTAGCATTTGCATACAAATATTTATAGTATTTGTTGCTTTTTAGCTGTCTGCCATTATGGGATGTAATTGAATGGGACTCTTTCATTTGACTGTTTCTATTCAATTCCTACCTTTGCTTCTATCCTCTCCTCCTAACTAGGATATAGAAAATCCTTGTTAATAGATCCTTCGCTAAGGGATGTCTCTGTCTGAACTGTGTGCTCTCTGTCTCTATTGGATTTCCCCCAGCCCTTAGTTTAAAAACTCCTCTACAGCCTTTTTAATTTTACAAGCCAGCAATCTGGTTCTGTTTTGGTTTAGGTGGAGCCCATCCTTCCTCTGTAAGCTCCTTCTTTCCCAAAAGGTTCCCCAGTTCATAATAAACCTAAAACTATCTTCCCTGTACCATTGTCTCATCCATTTGTTGAGACTCTGCAGTTCTGCCGGTCTAACTGGCCCTGAATGTGGAACTGGAAGCATTTTAGAGAGTGCTGACATGGAGGTCCTGGACTTCAATCTCTTACCTAGCAGCCTAAATTGGGCCTCGAGAACCTTTCTCCTCCATATACCACGACCACCAGCTCCTCATTTTAGGGAGAGGTGTGGTGTTAAGTTTGAAGTTTAAGTTAAAGCTTGCTATAAACTTTCCTTAAAATTTCGGTCATAATTGTGGGAAGATTTTTCTTTTAACCTGATTAAAATTAGATGTGAAAATGGAGAGTCCAAAATCAGATCGTATTGCTTTTGAATGTTATGTCAAAACAAAATTCAAGTAATAGCAAGATATTTAAGAAAATAAGACAGACTTTGATGGTTCAGTAAAATGCTCTCTCAACTGGAAATACTTGTTGGGGGAACATTTACAGAAATAACTTCTCTAATCATTATGCATAGTTATAATATAACCTATATTAATACATTCAGAACGCTTGTTCAAATAATTCTTCCAAATGCTGACTATCTTCTAGAATAACAAACATGCAGTGCAATTTTTTGTCACCATTTCTGGTGTCTGGTTACATGACTTGGAAAAATTATTTTGCTTGTTTTAAAAGGTTACGTCTCTGACTGTCTTGTATTAAATAGATTTTTTACAATCAAAGTGTTGCTGCCTGCAGTGTATTCAGAAATTCCTTGAGCTATTAAAGTGTAAAAGGTTTGCCTTATTAACATGCCATTACAATTGAAAAATGTTTTTATTTTGTTTTGTTTTTTGAAAAACACGTGTAATCCACATAATACTTACACTGGTAATGCTGCAGCTTATTAGTTAACTTGGTTAGTTTCCAGAGAACCAACTGTTATCGCAGTTCAGTTAGTTGAATGTCATATATTTTGCTAGTCTGAAAACCAGATGAGGAAAATCTCCAAATAAATATTCTTTTCCAGTGGGGTGTGTGTGTGGGGGGGGGGGGGGGGGAGGTGTTGGAGGAGAATGACTTTTTATTCTTTGAAGTAAAATTTCCTTGTCAGATAAAGGGGATCTGCTATATGTAAGTGGCTGCAAAGTTGCTTTCTCTAACATGGTGCATCCTAGACAGACAAGGGTGGGTGAGCTAATACCTTTTATTGGACCAACTTCTGTTGGTGAGGGAGACATGGTCCAATGAAAAATATTACCTTACCCACTTTGACTCTCTAATCCTGGGACTGCCACAGCTATAACAGTACATAGCGCATCCTAAACTGTTGCTGAAGAATTTGCTGCAGTAAATGTCTAGTTTATGTGGGAAAACTGAAAGTGTGGGTGAAAAGCTGCAGTATTTCATGGTTAAACATGTGATGCATACCCTGAATGGAAGTCTGACTGATGCTTCACTTTTAATATTTAAGGATTTGTTTTTTCCTTTTTTTAGCAGTAGCTCTGCTTACATTGCTATAGAGACCGAAGCTTGTCCCATAATAGTGTTTTGACAGCACTAAGAGTAGGCTACAAATCACTTTTGTATTACTCTCCCCACTCTCAGCATACTCTTCTCCACTCTCGATTGTTCCTCATGTTTTTGTTTTTATTTAGGGCAGCCAAGCATATCTGAAAGTATTAATCATCTTTCAAAGTAACTTTTGTAGACGTACACTCTTCAGGAAGTGAACAGAAATATGTCAGAGTAATCTAGAAGCACTACTGCTTTAATAATATATTGGCACCTACATTCAGTGTCTTTGAGAGATTATTTATTTATTTTGTAAAAGTTCTTTTCTGGATAACTTGTGATCTTTTCAGTTCAAAATACAATCAAAATATCCTTGCTTAATTCTCAGTAATAAATTACAGCTCCTTTTGCTTTTTATTTCTTCTCTCATTCAGTTTTTAAAACAAAAACACCCTGCTAAATGAGACTTAGTTCCTAATGCAGAGCAGAGGCCTGTTGATATGCTGACGTTTTAAGAGAAGAACTACCTAGTTCACATGCCCACTCTTTCCATAATATTTTAAATGTTTTTGCATGTTATTAGCATCCTTGCAGTGAGAATACACATATTTCCATTGGCTTCAATAGGACTCGAGTTCATGCTCTAATACCCAGGCACAACAGCGGGAGTTAATTTGCTTTACTTAGAATTGAACAATATTAACTTTCAGTTGTACAGCTTAAAAAAAATCATGTTTATCAGCTGATTGTAATATAATAAACTATTGTCAAGGTAATGGGCCAGCTCTTCAAAAAACCAAAGGTAGGTACAGTTAGATGGATTGTAGGAAGGAAAAGGGAGAGGCCTGGGGGAAAGGCTGAGAGTGGGGCGTAGGGTGACCAGATGTCCTGATTTTATAGGGACAGTCCTGATTTTTGGGTCTCTTCTATAGGCTCCTATTACCTCCCAACCCCTGTCCTGATTTTTCACACTTGCTGTCTGGTCACCCTAGTGGGGCAGGGAGATGATGGGTAAGGAAAATGGTATGCTAACATTTTGTAAAGCTTTTAGGGATCCTGACTAAAAGTGTTAAGTAACATTGGTTGGTCTCTTTCAGTGTCTAGGCTTGTGTCTTGACACCTCAATTTAAAATGCTGGTTGTGAAGTGAAGATCACATTTGAGTTTCATGTCTTTGATGGAAATGCCTTTTGAGCTTTAGTTCTACTTCAGTTTTTGTTGATTAAAATAGCTTTTCGTGATAGTTCCTGTCAGTTCAGCATTTTAATAGCTCTAGAACACACAATCCCAATTTTTTTTAAATTTGAAGTTGGGTTTCTAAATTTAGTTTAAAGCAAAGTATTTATTTTTTTAGTCTTTTTGACTCTGATGTTCTAACAGGTTTAAAATGGAAAATGGGGTTTGAAGTGCACAAATTTTTTTTAGAACAGAGAAATTGGGTGGAAAAAAACGAAAAACAAGTACAGTAAAAGCCGTTTTATCCAGCACTTCACCAACCGGAAAGCTCTCTAAACCAGCATTTCTGATCTTCATTGAAATTCCGGTTTATAGTCTGGTTGGCACGGGGTCGGCAGGTGCCCAGTTGTGGCGTGGGAAAGGGTGTGGAGTGTGGGCTCTGGGAGGGAGTTTGGGTACAGGAGGGAGCTCGGGGCAGGGGTTTGGGTTGCGGGGTGCTGGATCCGGGGTCCACTCACCTCAGGTGGCTACCTGCAAGAGGCGACCTGTCCCGGCTGCTCCTAGGTGGAGGCACGGCAGGTGGCTCTAAGCACAGACCCTGCCCCGAGCGCTGCCTCCACAGCTCCCATTGGCTGGGAACTGCAGCCAATGGGAACTGCCGCCAATGGGAGCTGTGAGGGCAGCGCCTGCGAGCGGAGGCAGCACATAAAGCCGTGTAGAAGCAGCCGTGAAAGGTCACCATTTGCAGGAAGCCACCCCAGGTGAGCACCCCCTGGATCCGGCACCTCCTCCTGCACCGCAACCCACTGCCCCAAGCCCCCTCCCACACCCAAACTCCCTCCCAGAGCCCGTGACCCGCATGCCCTCCCAATCCCCAGCCCACACTCCTCTCCCCCTCCCCTGCACCCAAACTCCCTCCCTCTTAGTTAACAAGCATTGGCACCCCCCCATTCCCTCAACATGCTGGATAAAACAGCATTTTCAAACAGAGGATGGAATTGGTATGTTTTTAAAAATGCTAATGGCAGTGTATTATGACACTATTACTAATCAGCACTATTATAATCCTATTACCTTTTAATGTACAATAATGGATTAGTCTAAAATGCTTCAAAATTAAAGAAACACAAAACACGAGTATAGTTAATCAAGTTCTTAGGTGGTTCTGTTCATTGGTTTAACTTAGAGGGGTCAGAGCTGATCAGTGCATTCTTGCTCTTTGGCAAGAGGTTGGTTTCATCAAAGCCCCTGTAATTGCAAATATTAGTTCAGGTATAAGGGACTGGCTGAATTACTTGTGTACATTTATACTGGCTGAGCCAGAGCGTGACACAGATGACATCTTGAGGCCATTGTTGTTGGTTTTTTTAAATTAGTCTGTTTATTGGCTTTTAGTATTTTCTGTTAATCCATAAACAGAAACTCTTTAGTCCTCTTGTTTTTAGATATTGCAGGAACAACTAAACCTTTCTACATTCAGAGAAAAAATCCATAGTATACTGTGGTGGGGTGAGGACTCACTGGCGCCGCGCCTCCTGCTGGTCATCTCGGGAATTAGCTCTTCCAGCCCAGAGCGTCCTCCACAGGCCAGTGTCTCGCCTGCTGCTGGCCCCGTGTCCTTCCCAGAACCCGGTGCCCTTTGCCCAGGGGTTCTGCCCACTGCCGTACCCCCTCACCCTGGATCTCCTCTCCAAAGGGAGCCCCCAACCCCCTATCCCCACTTTACCTCAGTGGCTACTGCCAGTCACCATCTAGCCCCTGCTCCCTGGGGCAGACGCAGTCTGTAAACCACTCATCGTCGGCAAGGGGGGTTTGACCAGCTGCCTCTGCCTATCTCTGGGCTGAACCTCTGCAGCCCCAGTGCCCTTTTGTGGGCCCTTAGTTTGGCCTGCAGCCCGGAGCTTTGCTAGGCTGGAGCTCCCCAGCTCTCTCTGCCCTTCCCCAGCACTGCTCCACCCTAGGTACCCTCCTCAGCTTCCCAGGCAGTCAGGTCCTTCTCTCTCTCTCCACAAGCTAGAGAGAGAGTGTCTCTTCTACAGCCTCTGGCCCTCAGCCCTCTTATAGGGCCAGCTGTGATCTGATTGGGGTGTGGCCCCCCTGTGGCTGCTTCCCCTAATTAGCCTAGCCTTTTTCCAGACACAGCCCTCTCCCAGGGCTGTTTTAAGCCCTTCAGGGCAGAGTGGGGTGACCACCCCGCTACATAGACATTAAGCATAAGGTGGGGCTTAAGAACATTGTATTGTTGTGCTTTAAGGCTGTATACATTAACTTACATTATTCTTGCTATACAGTTTTTTTTTTAAGTCTAGTTTCTTCCATGTGGTTGTGTTAGCAAATATCCAATGACTTTTTTTTTCTAATTTAAAAGAATGCTAAAACATGGATTCAGGTAGGGCAAGATCTAATCTATCTAGTTGTATGTATGCAAATCAGTCTTTTCTGTGCATTGGTGGTAAGTGTGTCTGTGTGTATACAAGTACATAACTATAGTCTTAAAAAAAAATAGGGCCTGTTGTTACGCATGTGTCTTATTTTGACAGACTCCCATCAGCTAAAATTGAATGCTTGCAGCTTGCAAGACTTTAGTTTTTTCTATAGGATTACAGAACATAAATCTCATTCTTCCATATTCAGCAAGTACATCTGGATAACTTTTGCCAGTTTCACACTGTCGCCAGTGTACATTTTTTTCAAAATACTAAGAGTTTAGCCTCTTAATTGCTTGCCGAGTAAGTGCAAAGTGTTTTTGAATTAGAATAATGAACTCCCAAAACTGCTTTAGTTTATGTCCCGTGTTTATGCTACTGTAACTTTAAACTGCCCAGTGCCATTTTGGGGAAAACTTGTAAAGACATGCAGTGCTAAGTTTTAGTTTAGAACAGATTCTTAGAGTAGTTATAAATTTGAAAATAAAGATTTGTAATGGATGTGTTAACAGCCTCTTTACAATAGTGCTTCCAAGCACTGCTAGAATGTTTGAGAAATGTACAGAAAAGCCTGGCAGAGATACTAGTGATAAATGTAAACACTAGCACTGTTTCTGTCTTTTCCCAGTATATCTGAAGAGGCTGTTAGTGTGCTGGGAAAGAATAAAGCCTTGCTGATAACCAGAATAACTAGCTTGGCAAAGTAGCATGATGCCACATATAAAAGAGACTACTTTGGAGTCTGTACCATCAGTATTCTAAATATATTAGTTTAGCCTACCCTGCCAATACTAACATTGGTTTAAATAAGGTGTTATGTGGTAGTATCCGTAAAACAAATATTAAACAATGATTTCAGTAAAATAGGATTTTTTGTGTTTGTGCTTTTTCTAGGTACATAAACTCCTTATGCAAAATAATTTTCATACAGTGCCTAAATGTCTGGTTTTTAGCAGCTCACCTTTTAAGCATCCCTGTCAGTCATCAGCCCCTGGAGGGCACCAAACAGACCACAGAGCTGCAGAGTGGTCCCTGATGGACACCTGCATGACCGGCTGCTTCGTCAGTATTTCAGGCAATTTGTGAGCTGTTGGGGGGAGGTGGGGGGAGGGGGGCAATGAATTAGACTGTTGATAGCGTCCCTAGAAAGACTGCTATTAACAGCTTGCTATTCTGTGCTTCTCTACTGCAGAAGACAGAGTGATATTCGTGTTCCCACAGCATGTTGTAAAATGCATGAGATTTTGCTCATCCTTCATGGAAATAAGAATAGAGCAACCTGAACCAGAAGCTATTAGAAGAGCATGCAGAAATCTGCAGCAATTTATACTTATTCTTACATTTTGCCTCCCTAACTATGGATTAGAAGGACTGGCATTTTTGCAATGGGCTTTTTCTATAATGGCATTTTTGTATTGTCTGGCCAGAGCTTGCACAAGAGGAAAACAGGCTGCTGAATTTAGTCACTGATCTCTATTAGCCGTGGCCTAAGGCTATGCTGAGATTCATATCCCATTTGTATTGTTGCAGCTCAAAAGAAGAATGTTCAGAGGATGACAAGTGTATTCTGAGTAGGTATGTTGTTTCATTTTCATATGAAACCCATTTTTTTTCCTGCTACCATTGGTCAGAAATCAGGTTAATAGGAACAGAATGAAGCACAGTGCTGCAAGCACAGTACTGCAGTGTCCCTGTTAAGGTAGAACAATAGCATTACAATAGCTTTAAAAAAAAATCTTAGCTGGTTTAATTAAATAAAGCTGCATTGTGCTGGTTTGCACAGTGCAGTCTTTTTTTTTTTTTTTTTTTAAACATATACTGCAGTCAACGCTTCCCTAACGAGGTGGCACTATTGTTGAGTTAGAATGATAGAATCATCATATTGCTTTAGGGGACAGCAGGATTTAAAAGGAGATGCTCACAGCCCTATTTTACAGATTGGAAGCATCGGTTTAAGGGCATTGGCAGAATCGCTTGCTTGTTCTTAGCAGCAGCCACTGCTGTGTCAGTAGTGTGTGGAATGGAAGTCCTAGTTGGTAGTCTGTTATGGAAACGCTGTTTACTGTTATTGTAGTACCGTGGTGACAACATGCCATTGAAATGGAAAACGAGCTCTCCTGCTATCTGGAAATTCCCAGTTCCTGTGCTTAAAACATCCAGGTCATCGCCACTTTCTCCAGCATACATGTAAGTGAGAGAAATGAGGATAAATAAGGTGGGATTTCTTTCATGAGACTACCATGTGGCAAAATACCCTGTTATATATTTAATGACATTGGCACTCAGAATTTTACCTTATATTTTCTTTCTAGATATACAACCTCAAATGTTACCTTCTTATTGTTTTCATGGTAGGTGTTGTCAAGTCTTTCCTTTGTTGAAATGCAGAGAAATTGTGCAGATTTCATCATATTTAGAAATATTTTTAACTTTTCATTTGAAAAGTTCAAGTTATCACTGATTTGTAAAACATCTCGGATCAATAAGTCTAAGCATCTAGGCAGGCTTTTATTTGTGGCGTATATTCTAACAATAAATAGCTCTCTGATTGTTACTTCAACATTGAATATAGAATCACCTGCTATTTTGTTGTGAACTTTTGTGTGTATTTTAGTTTTGGGATGGTACATCTTGACTTAAGTCTTGCTTTTATCCTTTAGTCAAACTCTAAGAATTTAACATCACATTAAAAAAAAAATACTGGAAATAAAAGCATGAGGGTTAAAACATTAGTTTATTTTGTATAATACTTCCATGTAAAATGTGTACACATTTGTTTATGCAGTTTGTTCACTCACAGTAGGTTGTAGATAACTGCATGTATTTTAACAGATACATCAAATCTATATGCCTGAATTTATCTTGGCAAATCTTAGTAAAGCTTATACTTGAGCTTCTGATTATTGTTGTAAGTTTTGTATTCGTGTATACAAGTGGCTTGTTTTGCTTTAGCAATGTGAAATAAAGCTAAATCTTGATTAGTACACAGTTTTTCCTCTTTAAGTGCTGTTATAGCATTTTTCTTTAAATCAGAAAGATTATTTAAAACAAACAGCTTAAGTACATTTGCTATTGCACACAACATAAGCTATGAAGAAAATTAATGGAATAAAAAGTTACTTTTAGTAATATTCCTTAGTACAATAGCTACATTATTAATGCTTTGTGACTTCTGTAAAATAGGAGATGTCATTACTCAACCTTGTTATACCTAGGTTTTACCTTATCTCTTATGAGGACACGGTGTGACACGTAGATGCTTACGGGTTCCATAAATATTTTTCTGTTGAGGGTCAGTAATAATTCGTCAGTAAGATTAAAGCAAGATAAGGCACCTCATATGCATAGTCCCTATTTTTGTTGTGAAAAAGCTAATGTTTAAAAAGCTAAAATTCTCAGATCTGATCTACAATATATATGCCCTTTATTTAAATTTAATTTTCGTAAATGCAAGTCAGATAATTTTCTTAGCTAAGCAAGTTGTTAGCTATCAGAAAGTATCAAGGTCTTTCTACTAAACGCGGGATATGAACTTATGTAGTAAAATATAAGACAAGGTCAAATATAAAAACAGTAGTATGTCAGAGAAGAGTTTGAGGCTTTTGAACCTATTTGGGGAAAAGGATGACTAGATATTGTCTGATAGACATTTTTGTGGATTTTTAAAATCACAGGATTTAATAAAGTTAAGATTTTAAAAAGCTCCATTCCATTCTTGTCTGTCTACAGACATCCCAAGAGATGTAATTTATTTTATGCATCATCTCTAAATTGTTACCTTTGTTTTCTATGTGCTCCAGCACTTTGATTTGGATGTGTTATTGACTTATATTGATGTATTCAATGTATGTGGAGCAGTTCAGTGATCACATATTAACTATCTTATGTTAGGTACGTCTGCAGCATGTGAAATACATGAACAGCTGCTTTTAATTAAAAAAAAAAATTAGTGCTACAGTAGGCACTGATTGGTGTCTAAGCAGACATATTTCTTCATTGATGCACACAATCCTGGCATTAGCTGGAATATTCTATCTTAAATATCATACTGAAATTATACATGCATTATATATACATATTAAATGAGAAGAATTACAAAATGGATCCAGTTTGATTAGGCAATATATATAAAATGCTAAAAATAGCCTTCTGAGCTAGTTTTAAGAGTGAAATAGATAATAGACACTCACTACTTCCATTGCAAAGATTACGATAGATTTGTTAAGTGTGTAATATAGTATATGTTGGTTTTCATCTCCATACATACATTTTTTCTTCTACCTGAAGTACTTGTGTGTATACGTTTAATAAAACAAATCACAAAAGACCTAAGAACTGATTATTTTTATTGTGTTGCTACAATTTCTTAATACTTTGGGGAATCCGGAGTATTTGCACCAGTATCTAGTATTAGAAAACCAATGACAGGAATTAAGATTAATTCTGACATCTGAATAGTGAAAAAATACTAGTTTATACTAACTTCGTTCATATACTGGCTATACTAGTAAAGTTTTTTTTTAAATTTCTCTACTTGGTGAGGTGCAATTCCTCATATTTCAGTTGTTCTAGAATAGTTAACCTTGACTTTAAATATTGAATCCTATTTGCTGTTCTAACCATTAGATAGTCATTCAGAAACAAGAGTAGGAGTCAGGATACCTAGGTTTTATTCTTGGCTCATCTACTTATTTGTGGTGTTATGGGCAGGACAAACTGCCTCAGTTTCCCCATATGTAAAATGGGTTTACTACACCTTACCCATCTTGTAGATGAATATTAAGTCTAATGTGTGGGCATTCTGAGCTTCCTTGATGAAAGTTGCCATGTTAGGTACAAAGTATCATTGTTAAATATGTATTGCTTCCCAGAATGGCTCTGTAAGCTTTTTGTAAACTGACTCTGTTTACAGAAGATTTTCTTATTTAAAGTTTGCTACCTAGTTGAAAGGCTACAGAAGTATTGTGTAGAGATCATTTTAAAAGAGAGCCCTCTGCTGGAAGAGACCTGTATACATTTGGTGTGTGAAACAAGCTGTTTGTTTCACCGGAGCTGATATCATTGTAGACTGTAAAACTCAAACTGTTTCAGAGGTGAGATGACACTTCCTTGGTAGTGGGAAGGAGAGAGAGCACCACTTTTTCAAACCCACTACCTGCTGATTAGTGGTAACTGTGACCTTAAAGGAAGCTTCTTTCCCTACTAGTTAAAGCACAATGAGTGCAGTGATTTACATAAACACTTCTAGATCATACTGGAACAGCAAGAGGTAACTGTTTAAAACTGTAGAGAGCAGGGCAAAATTTCTTTGGGTGAAGAGATGAGTGAAACCTATGAGTTTTGTTTGAATTGGTCCAAAATAGTTTCAGCTTTTTACCTGGTCTGCTGAGAGATCATTTGGCATATCCTAATTATGGTTGGGTAAGATGAGAACTGGGGTGTTGGCCTATGAGAAATATTTTTTCAGTATCGTGCAGCTTTTCTTCATAAATACACAAATTATAAATGTACTGGGAATCTCTGTGTGTGCGTTTTCAAAAACTACCTTTCACTGCCATCCCTTTAATCTTCCTGTTTTAGCATCAAAGCTGATATTATAGATTCCTGTTCTAAAATCGGAGGGTTAGAGCTATTGAAACAAGTAAGCAATATCATTGGCAAGAATGTACATTCGTATTTCAGTTATTAATGCTGACTGCTGTTGGCAGTACTCATCAGTTAATGTTAGTGGGGCAATGTGTGCAGTTTACCAGTAGGAGTATCCTAGAAAAAGGACAGGCAAAGTTAGACCATTATATGCCTTGCAAAAAGTGCATTTGTTGTAGATATGCAGTGAGAAGAACAATAAATATACATGGCTACCTCGATATAATGCGACCCGACATAACACGAATTTGGATATAACTCATTAAAGCAGTGCTCCAGCGGGGGGGGGGCTGCGCAATCCGGTGGATCAAAGCAAGTTCAATATAATGCGGTTTCACCTATAACGCGGTAAGATTTTTTTGGCTCCCGAGGACAGCATTATATCAAGGTAGAGGTGTATTTAAATGAAAGTGGATAAAGGACATCTAAAAATTAATACTTCAGTATGTAAACACCATCCTGGAGGAAGGGTAGGAACAATTCATTGCTAGTTTGGTCATAAAAGGCACTACTTTTGGGGTGTTAAGAGGAGATGTACTGCATCAGTGTTTGCT
This sequence comes from Trachemys scripta elegans, assembly GCF_013100865.1. Classification (NCBI taxonomy): domain Eukaryota; kingdom Metazoa; phylum Chordata; order Testudines; family Emydidae; genus Trachemys; species Trachemys scripta. The sequence continues at coordinate 2,720,559 of NC_048306.1, read as the reverse complement.
AACTAAGTGGTCTGGTTTGCTGAATGTTTCTTGGGTTCTGCATCAATTACATGAAATGGAGAAAAATTCTTCTCAGATCTGTACAGTAGAAACTTGACTTTTATATTCTGTTTTCCCAACATGTGCAGGTCTCCTATTGGCATTTATGGATATCTACATATGTACAATATGAGAGCAAAGTCCTACAGTGCCTATCTGAAAGAATGTATTTTTGCATTAAATGCTTTCAGCAGATTTTTTTAAAAATGAGAACACCTATGTCTTGATTTCATACTGGAAGAGTTTCTATGAAAATGAACACACTGCTAACTGAATAAATAAGTCTTCAATATGTCTTTTTGAAAAAATTAAGTAAAATTTAAAAATTACTAAAATGCAAAATATCTAATTTGTTGTACAATGATTTGATTTTATGATTAAAAGAATACATTTTCAATACGACATCGATAGCTGAGTGGCTAATGTTAGGAGAAGTAAGCTACTTTAAGTGATTCTACAAATACTTTGCCATCAAATGGTGTACAAAATAATAGTTATTGTGAGTCACCCTTTTTGTTTGATGGAGTCAAAATATTGCTGTGTAGTTATGAAAATCCTTTACCATGTAGAAAAGTAGAACCAGTGCTAACCCCCAAGAGCAATTCAGTGTTAGTTTTCAGCTGGTGATGTGGCATGTTTTTTTCTGTTTTCTCCTATTAAGTCTCATATTGCCCTATAGTGGACACTGGGGTTAACTGATGCTACAAAATATGTGTATATCTTTACAAGTTAGGAGTGGAAATAACACTTGTCCTGCTGCCATTTTACATGGGTCTGGCATTTCCTTGAAATCAATAAAAACGGTAATATTCTGTTATGCGGAGTGACTATTGTAAAGCTCTCGGAAGATTTCTATTAAAGATCAGAATTTGCTAGTCCTTACTACAGAGTTGTATCCGAGATACTATTGCTGCCCTCTAAACATAGAATGGTGTTAGCAGGGAGAGAGAGGTTCTGGGAGTTGTAGTTCCCTTCAATGGGCAGGCCTCTACCTGGACATAACAGACAGGAGAACTGCCAGTCCCAGAGTCCCTTTCTCCCCCTCCCTCCAGTGGCTTCCTAGGAAGTGTAGTCTCTGGTCTCTTCCCCCCCCCCAGATTGGAACAGAGAGAGACCCTTCCTCAGAGCCTGATTATTGAACCTGTTGGTTTGAACCAGTTTTTGGGTTTCGTTCTAGTTTTCAATGCGACCGACTGCTTGTCTACACTTAAAACTTCACAGCCCTGAGCACCATAGTTATGTTGACCTAATTTTCTGTTGTAGATCAGGCTGAGACGTTTTCAGTTTGGGTTCAGTTCCAGTTCACTCAATCCCCACTCTGAACCAGTTTTCAGATTGTTCGACTCCCTGGATTGAGTATTTGTAAGGGGGTGCAAGGGCTGTGGGCTACAAGTCATGCCTGAGGCAAACCTTGCATTGTTTGTATCCTCAGGCTCCTAGCTGGTTTTGGTGCTCTTTTAAAATAGAGAAACCTGAGGAGCAAATGGGGAAAGAAGAAAATCCTCTCTTTACCTCAACCTTGGAGATCCCACCCAAACAGGTTGGCAGAATTGTCTGTGAAGGAGTACAGCACGCACTGCTGGGCATTCCCTCTTTTGCTGCTACTGCTGGGTCCATGGGAGCTGTTTGTGCTGGTTTTGGTCACAGTGTGGAGTGGTCAGATGCTAAAGAACACAAGAGGGAGTGCATGTAGTGTCATGCAGGGACCATCTTGCTCTTCAGTGGCCTCCGGCCTCACAAACATCTCTGTTTGAAGCTACAAAAAATCAGATCCTCTTAGTATCCCCCTCCTTTCTCATTTTCTCCGTTTCAGCCTGTTGTGCATGACTTCTTGACTACAGATTTTTATGCTAGGGCTTTGTTGCTGGGGCCCCACTGGGGATCTAAGCAGACTCCACTTTCCCCCCAGTATGTTAAAGTGACATTCAACCCCTCCCGCAATTCTGAATGGCTGGACTCTTTTTGTTTTTAATGGGTTAATCCCTGAAACTTGCTCCTCTGTTTCTAGGGTAATCTGCCCTGAACCTGACCCTGCTGGCAGCAAGGCACCAAACCCGAATCATTCAAATTACTGTCCGAGCATATCATTATTCCTAAACTGTCTCAAATTGGTGGGTAGCCTTGAGTATCCCACTGGTAGCCCAGTGATGATTCCACAGCTTCCCAAGGCAGCTTGCTTCATTGCTCAGCAGTTTCTATTTTGAATCTACTTAAAATATGGCCTAAATTTTAATAAAATTCGGATAACAATTTTTTAAAACTACATATGTGTCTTCCCCCAGTGATTCCTCTCTGTCTTCTAGGGCCAGGTAAATCACTCTTCTCCAAAGGGCTGGCTGTCTCCATTCCTGTGTGCCAGCTGTCTTCTCTGTGTGTGGACATTCTCTCTAGCTCCCTCATCACCTTCTTCCACCCTTCCACCTGGCAGCAGAGGGGTGTTTGTGTTCAGCTCTGCATAGAGATGGTTGCTGCAAGATGGCTGGGGCAGAGAGGAGGAATGATCTCAAGTTTAATCAATGTTCTTTTCTGTACCTGAAACCAGGTTAAGGGAGCAGAGCACTGACCAGTCAGCACTATCAGCATTTGATGCTGCTGTTATTTCTAGGATCTAGCACAGGCAGCGTTTCCTTGCTGGGACAGTGGGTTTCATTTTTCAGTGAGAAAGGGCAGCAAATGCCCAATTACGTAGATTTTTTTTTAGTCTCTTCAGTATAATGTCAGTTTAAATAGATCCATATAAAGTTAGTTTCGTAACATTTAATGTAAAATGCCACCACTGTAGCTTAGGCCTATTTCTGCTTGTTTTGTCATCTTTGATTGGGTGAAATAATTAATACAGTTCTTCTTTATAGAGACAGCTTTGTCATAAATTTAAAAATGTGAATAGAGCTGATTTTCTTGCATGTTATAGGCAGCAATTTTTTTTACCTTCATTGCTTTCCTTTGGAAGTGAAATAATTACCTGGTGTGTGTTACACAACTTCTGACTATTACTGTAGTTCAATACAGTGTTACCATTGGTATCACGTTATTGGCTTATTCAGTTTAGCATCCAATATACAAACTAGAGAGCCTTCTCTGTGGTTCTAATGCTGAACTACTATTCTTTGGTATATCTCTTCACTTCCTTTATTTGTAAGCCATTAAAAAAAATCTAATTCTGTTGACTTATTCCAGTTGTTAAATTATAAAGATTACACTGCACTTATTTTTCCACAATTAGTTGTGGGTTTTCTTAGCATGCTTACAATTCAATTATCTGAGTCACTTATGAAAATGTCAGTAGAATTGGAAGTCTTCCCTTTTCCTCTCATAAGTATCATGGGGGTCAGAAAAGAGAAGAGGAACCACAAGTGTGCAGCTGAGAGTTTCATGGTGTGAAAAGAAAAGTCTACCTGCACCTACAGTTGGCACATGTAAAGTTCATTCCAGTTCTGCAGTTATTACCCACTTAAAGGTACTTGGGAATGAAAGACTTCTTCGCTGCTCTCTTTGGTAGGTTTTGAGAGGTAACCAGAGTTGGCAGCCCAACTGCCAGTGCTGCCTTCTCCTTCATCCCAATGTGGCTTGTGGTTGGCCACCCTTCTATAGCAGTTTAGGGATTTTGGAACTCCAGCGCTCTGTTAACTTTCATGTCAGCCTTTTCTGGAGCCTTGGGAGAGAGAGAAACCCTTTCCCCATGGTAGTGTCAGCAGAAAGTGGTACTCCGCTTTATACCGCCTGGTTACCTCTTTGCTTCTGCTTTGACATCATAAGAGCAATACCCCTTGCCTCTGTCAGAAGGTAGAAGCTGGGAATAGAAAAATTGGTCTCAGTTTAAATTGTTACTTAATTTAACACACAACTGGATTTTATTTTTGTCCTTTTCAATTTGTGTGGGTTTTTGTGACCTACACTCTCAAGGGGCACATCTTCACTACCCGCTGGATCGGCGGATAGCAATCGATCTATTGAAGACTTGATAAAATCGATCCCTGATCGCTCTGCCGTCGACTCCGGAAATCCACCGCGGCAAGAGGTGGAAGCGGAGTCAACGGCGGTGTGGCAGCGACCGTCTCGCTGCCGTCCTCACAGCCAGGTAAGTCGACCTAAAATACGCAACTTCAGCTACGCTATTCATGTAGCTGAAGTTGCGTATCTTAGGTTGACACCCCCCCACCTCCCCGTAGTGTAGACCTAGCCAAGGATGCAGTAGTAGCACACCCAGACAAGTACAGCATTTATACATTGCTCTTTTGTGACCCTAACACATTCCACAAGCAATTTCTAGTTTAAAAATAAAAACTGGGATCTTCAAAAGTAGTCAGGCACCCAAATCCTGTTAAAAAAACTCTATGGAATTTCTGCACCTAACGCTTGGATAGCTTTGAAAACTCCAGCCGAAGAAGTTAAGCTATAGAGTTCATCTGTTTGACTTTGAGATAACTAAAAACTACTCAGAATGCTGCTGATCACTGAGACCCATTTTAAGAGAACAGCACTCAAAGGTTATAATGAGGGAGGAGGTAGAAGTTGAACTTCAGTAACTTGGTGAATACAGAGTCCAGATTATTCCACCACAGAACTTGCAACTTCTGTTGAAGTCAATGGAACTTGGGTGTGCAGCTGTCAGGATTAATAAACCCTTATATTTGATCATAGAAGTTAATGTTTCCTTTTTAATTTTTCAGCCAGAACTGTGTGTGTGATGCCTACAAATGAATAGCTTGTGACTGGACACCTCATCAGAAAAGCATTCCAAGTAGAAATGTATGCTTTAGTTATCATTTAAAGTGTCAGAGGTCACTGCACTGATCTCTGCTAGTGTGATGCTTTCATGCATCTTAACTCTGGATATTTCACAGCAGAGGAGAGCACGGAGTAGAGTACCCTATTATATTGTGAGTCAGCACCTGTGTGTTCTAAAAGAGAAGATGAACATTTCAAGTGCTTGTTTGCTAAATATTGCAGTTGATCTATTAAAGATGAATAAGACTTGCTGTCAGTGCTCTTCTATATCATAAAATTAGTTCCCCCTCTCCCCATCTCATTTATACTAGCAAAACTTTTATTTCTTGTATTAATTGATAAGAAGTTTTCATTATAAATAGGCATTGGCAAATCACAATGCTGACTACTTTAAATTGTAGTTCAAATGCTAGAGGAGTTGTGTGTTACAAAACTCTAGTTGAGTAATATTAATTAAAGGACAAGACTTCACTATTTTGGAGGAGGACAAGAAGAACAATAACTAATACATTTAATCTAGTAATTTTTTGCCCAATTAATGTGCTTCTTTAAATTACACAGATGAATGATGCAGAAGGGTGTATTTAAAAAAAAAAAAAAAGCGAAGAAGTATGCATTATGTAACTGGATTCATCTGTGTTGCTTATTATAACAATATTAAATTCCCTAACATCTGAATGATAAAATATTCACTTTACAGTGCTGCCCCATCACTGTTCAGCTTACTCAGCTCTTACATGGCCATCTAATTTATTAGAGAATTCCTAAATTTGCTAGTCAAGAAGTTAGAACATCTATTCTTAATGGGAAGACATTAAGGTACTTAATATTTAAAAATCATTTTTGGCAGGCTAAGGACAAACATTACTGTATTTTCTAATAATACATGAAAGCTTCATTATATTTAAATCAGCCTCTTCATTAAGTTAATAGTTTCATTAGCTAAACATACGCTTGGCTACACACATATATACCAGAGTTTTGGTTAGATCATAAAATAGTAAAGATCTGTCATGAGATAGGATAATCTTAATATGAAATCGAAATTTAGATCCTTGCTGGCTGATAAATACCATGGTGCTGGCACATGACAAGAGTAATTTCAGAAGATGCCACTTACCAGTGACCGGAACATTTGCAGTCATGGTTCATTGGAGAATAATTGGACAAAGAAAATAAGGTTATAATTCTTTAAGAAACAAACTGCTGAGCTACACAAAGTTATCAATCTACTATCTGGACTATGTTGCTTTGGTAAATTTTTAATGTATTATGTTGTGTCATATTTTTTAAAATTACCCATGAAAATATGAAGAAAATTATGCTAGAGAAAATTTAGGCCAATTCAGTATTTTGTGTCAAAAGAAGCATACATTATAAAACATTAAAAAACAAATGGAATTATTTACCTAAATTCATAGATTCATAAAATTATTCATTCTCGTAGTTGTCTTGCTGATATGGGATTAGAATAAATCCAATTTCATAGTGAGAGCAATGCAAAATGAAATAATTGTTTTATTGTTGTTTTGATAATAAGTGATAATATAGTCAACAAGAAAAAACTCTCAGTACTTCCTGCTAAATTTTTAATGGTATACTGTTCGTTGCATGGGCTCACTCAGCAGGCCAAGATCTAAAGGGAATGCAGGGTTTCAGTTCCAAATATTATACATATTGTTTTTAAAAACTGTTAAAGGAACATTAAAGTTGCAAAGTCAAACACTCTGGTTAAGAAATTCCAGAAGTAAATTTGCTCATGTAACCTTAATTTGGCCCCCTGTGCACCTGCATTATGGTACAGTATTTAATTACATCATCACTTGCAGTCTTTTGCACCAGAGCCCTTCCTCATTCAGGGCATGGGATGGATGATGCGCTGGGAATGATGAATCAGGATTGTGTAACAAATGAGGCAGTTGTCTCTAATACCCCTGCTAGTCAGACAGTCTCCAGTCTTCCTGCTCTCAGTTCTGGTGCCAATGCCACAGTTGCCATGGGGTCTGCAAGTCCAGGAAAGCCTTGCTCAGCCTTGGGGTGAACCAGGCTCGGTTGCTCTCCAGAGGTGGTGCATGCACGGTCTGATTGGCACTTAGGTAGGGCCCTACCAAATTTATGATCCATTTTGGTAAATTTCATGGTCATAGGATATTTAAAAATAATAAATTTCATGATTTCAGCTATTTAAATCTGAAATTTTACAGTGTTGTAATTGTGGGGGTTCTGACCTAAAAAGGAGTTGTTGGAGGGTCGCAAGTTAATTGTAGGGTGGTTGCGGTATTGCTACCCTTACTTCTGCGCTGCTGCCGGGGCTGCCTTCAGAGCTGCACAGCTGGAGCGGGGCGGTTGCTGGCTGGGAGCCCAGCTCTGAAGGCAGAGCTGATGCCAGCAGCTGTGCAGAAGTAAGGATGCCCTGGCATGGTATTGCCACCCTTCTGTGCTGCTGCCGGGTGAGCTGGGCCCTAAGTCAGCAGCCGCCACTCTCCGGCTACCCAGCTCTGAAGGCAGCAGCGCAGAAGCAAGCGTGGCATGGTACAGTATTGTCAGGGTTACATCTGTGCTGCTGCGTGTAGAGCAGGGCACCCAGCCAACTGCCACCGCTCTCAGGCTGCCTAGCTCTGAAGGCAGCACAGAAGTAAGGGTGAAAATACCACAACCCTCCTAAAATAACCTTCTGACCCCCCTGCAACTCCCTTTTGGGTCAGGACCCACAATTTGAGAAATGCTGGTCTCACCCTTGAAATCTGTATACTGTAGTATAGGGTAAAAGCACACAAAAGACCGGATTTCACGGAGGGAGACCAGATTTCACAGTCCAGGACATGTTTTTCATGGCCATTAATTTGGTAGGACTCTACACATAAGACCTGTGTAGAATGGACTGTGCTCACTAGAAATGAAATCTTTGGAGCATTTACCTTTCAAATTCTAACACATCTCTGAGCATGTGCAAACAGATCTTCAGAGGCTTTATGATTTGAACAAATTTGGACATATTTTCACAGGGATGGCAAGACACAGCCCTAACACTAATCAGTTGTTGAACAACATGCAGTACTCTGCGGGGGAAGGGGGGGAGAAGGAACACGTACATAGTTGTCCATGCACACTTCCAAATATATATATACAGTTAGGAAAAGTGTAGCAAAGACTATCTTTTGCTATTTAGGGCGTAGGGTCTGGTGATGATTTTAAGGAAACTGGAGATAGGAAGCTAATTTGCATTTTAATTCGTAAATCTGATGCTCTGATCAGTCAATACACAGGATTAACTAGTTTAGCAGATTGTGCAGCAGGCAATAAGTAGCAGAGGTTTTTTTGAGACCACATATTTGGTTGTCATGGACGCCAGACAATGAGAGATTTTTTTAGTCTGGTATAGTCTGTGTTACCAAAGGAAAGTATTTTGAAACTTCCTGAAACAATTTAATAAGAATTGTTAGCATTGAGTAAGCATTTCATGAACAACTCGTGTTTTCCTTTGTGTACTCCATGCCTGTAGCTAAGACTTTTGCTGTATTATTTAGCCCTATCAAGTTTGTTCATGAAATGAGGTAAAAATGCAGTTGATGCAAACACATTACCTTGGCAATTGCAGTTAGCTGGTTTAGTGCAAGGTCATCCTATATTATACAAAGTGATTGTACAAAACTTGCAATTCAAAACAATTTGTTTTCTATTCTAGTCGTAAAGCAGGGGTGTATGGAGAAAAGGGTAACGTAGTTGTATCAGTTAGACTGCGATATGCTAGTAGAGACAGAAAATGCAAGCAGGAAAGAAACCTGATGCACGGATTGGATGATGAGAAATATGAAGTGTAAAAGGCTATATAGTACATAACAGAGAAGACTCAGCGAATGGTGATGGGATACATGATATATCTACAAACATTTTCAAGGAAACAATATAAACAAAGATTATATATTCAGTCTTGGATGGTTGAGATAAGAGCAAGGCCCTGAATATTTGGGGGAAGAAAGCTTAAAATACACATTAGGAGAGCTCTCTACTAGTAAGAGCTGTTGGATAATGGAATTGCTGAAGGACAATAGCAAAGAAGTGGGCTGTAGTCAATGAAAGCTTATGCTCTAATAAATTTGTTAGTCTCTAAGTGCCACAAGTACTCCTGTTCTTCTTTTTGACAATAGCAAAGATACCTTCACTGCAAATATTCCAGAACAGGTTATGTACAGTGTTAGTGTAAATAATGTAGTTGGCAGTCATGTAAAGCATTTGGGTCACCCCAGTAACTGTTGGGTGTTAGGAAGAAACTTCTCCAGCGGACTGGGTATTTTATAGTTGTCCATTAATTAGCTTCCTGCACCGTTCCCTGAAGCCATGGTACTAACCTCTGAGAGGGGTTACTGAAATAGGTAGACCATTGGTCTGATCTGGTATGGCAGTTTCTGTGTTCATTTCACGGTTAACTCAGCATTCATTTGACCATAAAGCTATTATAGAAAACTGCCCAGTGTTTCCCCAGACTAACTTTTTGTGATTAAAGTAGTGTTAACATCCATGTTTATATCAACTTGTGAATTCTCATGGTCCATTATTGTCGCTGCTGTAGCTTTGCCTTTATCAGCCTTTTTTATTCTGATTAAAAATGCTTCTGCTGCACTTTTTACTTAATGACTTATTGATCAGAACAATAAAACTAATTAGAAAATGAATTAACTTTCTTCTTTGCAAGTATGCCTAATTGTGATATACTGTACTTATTATAAAGCACCGATCAATATATTTACATTCATTATTACCCAATTAATTATAGTGCTTGGCAAACTACATTAATAAATGTAAGTAAAATTACTTCGGTAACAGTGCCTATTCTACTTACTTTGTACTTATTTTGTATAATTAGGAATTAGATATTTGGTTACCATTTATTCAGTACTTAAAGTATATTCACCTGCAAAAAAACACCAAATAACTAGTATATCCATCCATTTTTAAAAAAAAAGTTGATTGACATGCCTGGTCTGTTAAATATGTGTAATGAGAGATTTCACTCAATTTAATAAAATCACTTGAAATGATATGTCATAAGTGTTGTAAAGATGTTCACTCTGTAATATGATAACCACCTGTTAAATAGAGAGCACTGACTGTGTTCTATAATGTCTCTTTAAACAGCCACCTGTTGTAATGATTTTGTTTCTGATATTTACATGGCAAGGATTTGTAAACCTGTTAATATAAGATTAAATTATGTGTTCCCAGAAACTAATAGTAAAGAATCCCTTTTATGGAAGTTTGGTTTACAGGCCTAAAAGTGCAAGTTAAATTAAATTTTGAATAAATCTGAATTCTGATTGCAGGCTCAGGTATTTTTTTTTTAAATTACTCACAAGTATTTCATGCCTTATGATATCTCTTTATTTGCGGTTATCTTGCATACTGATAGAGTAACTGAAAATATATAGGGAATACTGCAGTTTCACTTTGTCTTGCAGAGATGAGTTTTTAATGCTGTGATAGCATATATGTAGTTTACACCATGTCAGTAACAAAATCAGAACTCTATCATTTTGGGAGGCTGTATTTTGTAGTGGCTATGTCAAAAGATTAGGAGTCAGGAGACTAGAGCCATATTTCCAGCTCCTACCACTGACTTGCTATGTGACCTTGGGCAAGTTGTTTAAACTCCTCTGAACATTACTTTCATTGCCTGAATAATGGAGAGAGAACTTACCCTTTCTAAAGCATTTTGAGATCGTGAAAGATGCTGAGTGCCCACTATCTTTTTTTCTTTTTTTTATCTTTTTCTTTTATTGATGGTGATATTCAATTGAAGTTGAGAGTCCACTTCTTTAACTTGACTGTCTGGGAGATAGGGCAATCTTGTTATTTTTAAAGTGAAAATACAAAATGTTGAATGGATTACAATTTTGGTACAATGAATTTGACTTGCTTGGCAAGCAGTAAAATCAAATCTTATGGTTGCTTGCTTTTGTTTCCGTAAGTTAGATCTAGATATCCAAGAGCTTACTCAGTTCCTGCTAGTAGGTCACTAAATTTTATAGTGTAAATGCCAAGGGTGCTGTAGGGCTTGCTTAACTATACTGTAAAGGGTAAAACCTATTAATCCATTCTGCACCACACATTTTAAAATGTGCAAATATAGCCAGTTGCAATTAAATGGTTCTAGTTTACAAACGTTGCCATGAGGTGTTATCTTGTAAATACATAAATTGTTCTAATTTTATTGTAACATGAGAAAACTCTGTACAAACTTGCTGTTATTTGTTGCATCTGTGCCAGTGACCAGTAAGAGCCCAAGTGTTTAGAAATCCATAAGCAGTAACACTCCAGACGAGGATCTTTGCACCTCTTGGTTGAAGTTACTGTGACAAGATTTGCTTTTCTAATGTCCCAGTGGTACAGCTCCCCTGTGGTAGCAATGATTGAAGTACTAGTAGAGACATCCACTGGCCCTTTAGCTACCCTCTTATCAAACCTGCTCAAAAGAGATCTGGGTGTCCTGGTCGTTAAAATGAAGATGCTCACCAGTAGCCTGACTACAATAGTACTTCCATTATTACTTCTACCTAGTCTAGTGTAGACAAAGCCTTTACCTTCAGTTCAAATCTTTAAGGTTCATGCTAAGTATATATGAATATTGTATGGAATTGTGTCATATATTATGGCTGAAATCTTAAAAGCCCACTGAAAATGTTGGCAAGTAAGTGGGTTTGTCTGTTTTTCTAGTTATTGCATATTAACTATGTGGCAAGTTTTCCTTGGAGTTGAAGAAAAGCCTTTTGAAAGTTACTGCTTCGTTGGTTATCTGTACGGATACTTTTAACTATTCTTCCAGAGAAGTAACCTGTCAATGTAATTTTAAAAGGATCTTTGTAATAATTCTTTTTCTCACAACAACACAATTCTTTCCTCCACATCAACACACACCTGTTTGAAAGGAAGGACACATGACATGTAAACATCAGGAACAAATGTCCCTCAAAAGCACATGAGACAATATACTTGATATGAGTACATTCAGATTTTAAAAAAGAGAGCCGGAGCAAACTGACCATAGAATCATAGAATATCAGGGTTGGAAGGGACCTCAGGAGGTATCTAGTCCAACCCCCTGCTCAAAGCAGGACCAACACCAACTAAATCATCCCAGCCAGGGCTTTGTCAAGCCTGGCCGTAAAAACCTCTAAGGAAGGAGATTCCACCACCTCCCTAGGTAACCCATTCCAGTGCTTCACCACCCTCCTAGTGAAAGTTTTTCCTAATATCCAACCTAAACCTCCCCAACTGCAACTTGAGACCATTACTCCTAAAACATTCAGGTCATACACTAGAAACTGCTTTATCTAACCTCTTGTTGAATGTTGTTTTTGACTGTTGTTTTTCAATGACATAGTATGGAGAGTAACTTTCTGATTACAAAATACAGGGTAAAATATTGACTTGTATTTGAAAGAAGAGTTCCAGTGAGATTTAAAACAAACTATTTTAATTGTAAACAAACTGTACCATAGTGCATGCTAAAATATATTTACATTTATTACAGCTTGTTCAGATTTGTGTGTATTAGGTTTTTACATGTGAATTCAAACCTCTGAAGCATACCCTGGTTCCTTTACTGTGTGTTACTGTTATGTCTGTGTACGTAAAAGCTTACTGTTTCAAACCCATGTGCATTGTTGAGTGATCAAAATGGTTTTGTTTTGAATGTTTGTTATAACTGACATTTTAAAAAAAACATGGGTTTGAACATACAAAATATATTAACCCTATCAGAAAAATTCTTAAGTTTCAGAAACTGCTTTTACTAGAAAACTTTAAATGTGTATATTGAGAAAAAATTTGTTAAAAGGCAATTCACATTTTAAATTGGGCTTCCTCAATAAAAGTGCAGTGTAAAAAATTGGAGATCAAAGTTGAATTATCTTCTGGCAATGATTTTTAAAGTGATTTCTGAAACTAGTTTGGAGGCCAATGTTTATACCTGCATGTTACAATGTGGATGAGACTCAAATTGGTTACGTGTTATGAATGCTTTACTCAAATACACGGTTTCTTTTATGGATAACTTCAATTCCATATTTGGGTTTATAACACATTTGCTAATGCCTTCTATTGAGCCATGCCGATATGCAAATTGATAATTTACAACGTTCAGTAAATCATAAAATACTGTAACTGGTTAATATGGATAATTTTCTGAAGACCTAGCACCAGGTGATTAAAACCTAATTATTAAAATCTCTATTATTAATTTAATATTAGTGTACCAAAGCCTAGTTTACATGTCTTTTTATTATTTAAATACATAAAATAAGTAGCATTTACATAAATATAAGATCTAGACATCCCATAAAGTTTAAATGCACTTTACATCACAGGATGAAAGTAGTAAGCTAGCAACATTGCAGCAATTGAAAACATCAGCATTTTATAAAGTTGCTCCACCATTAGATTTGGATAATAATTATTGGGAATTAAAAACCCATGTGCAAGGATATCTTTTGTGTTAACAAACTGTGGCACCTTTTCAGTATTCTTTTCATACTGGACTATGACTGCAGTAACCAATACAAATGAAAGTATTAAACTTTAAGAACATATTTTGCACTAATAACCTCCAAATGTTATGTGTTAGTCTGCGGTAGTAAGACACTTGATTGTCAAATTAAAAAATAAGAAAATAAAGGCATCTTAAATAATTGTAACCACAAATACAAATATATTTTAGGGAAGTGTCTGTTTTTTTTTTTTTTTTTTTAATAATTTAAAGAAAATGAAATTGACTGACTAACTTTTTTAAGACCACTTATACCAAAGCCCTTGCTGGTCTACTTAATCAAAAATCTAAAATGAAATGATGAATTTTTAAAATCAGGAAATGTTACATGCATAACTAGTGAACACACAACATTCCTGTTAAGTAAATCTGATGAGAAATAAGGACCCAAAACAGCTCCCACTGTAATCAATAAAAACAAGCTCACGTTGATGTTGGCTTGGAGCCTAAATCACTATGGGTTGAATGTTTATCAGCAATTAATTTAAACAAGTGTGTGCTTAAGCTTGCTTTTTTTGTTTTTGTTTGTTTTCCCCATTTTCTTAGATCTCTAGTGGAAGAGGAAGATCCTCACATGAAAGTGTCTCTTGGTAGCAGCGATATGGGCGTGTCTGCCCATCTACAGTCTTCAAAGACAGGGACCACACGATTTTTCACCAGCAACACTCATAGTTCTGTGGTATTACAGGTAATCTAACACAGTATATTGTAATATATATACCAGTCTGTTTTGAAGATTTTCAAGGCTTTGAACCATATCTGCACCTAAGAAAGTTCTCAAACCTGGAAAAATGCTCCAAAGACCTTATTAATCAAAACATTTGTTTGTCATGTTGACAATGCCCTTGTTGAATAGACAGCATGGTTTTGTGTTCTTTATTTTCTCTCTGAGAACTCATGTCCTCTGTGAAAATCAGATTTTTTTCAAGTTAAATGTTCAGATCACATCAACAATTTGAAAAACATGAGCTTTCTCTCTAATTATAGACTTGTTCACTGTTAACTTCAAACAGGTGAATAAGGCTTGCTAAAGTGAGGGACCACCGTATCAAAGAAACTCACCTTTTTAATACAGTCAAGCAACTTTTTCAGGTGAATTTCCTCTTCTGGCCTTTTCTGAATGAATGCTGTGTTAAAGATGTCGTAACGAGGCTTAACTATTCCTCTCTTTGTGCCCCTAAAACATGCATCAGTTGGCAATTTCATTATTTGATCTGTCCACATACTGTGCTGGAGTCTGAATATTTCCCACAAACAATCTTAGCAGCCATCTGTAGTTTCTACGTGGTTTGGAAGCCCGACTCCACAGTATGTGACCTACATATAAAATCGTTATTAAGACGCTTGCATTTTCTGCACGTAGAAAAACTGTTACATTATCCTCTGAAGCTCATCAATATGCCAGCTCTCACTTATTTTTTAATAAACATGCCACCTGTCTTTTACAGACCAACCATGAAATAGCCTTCAGTTTATCTTATCTGCCCTGCTCAGCTAGGGAAAGATTACCTTTGTTTAATTCACAGCTATCAAATCAAGCAAGTTTCATGTTTTTACAGTGATAATATATATTATACATACAGTGGTACCTGATTCATAGAAGGAAGTAAATGGCTTTATTAATGTTTGTGTCACGGGTGTACACACTTCAAGAAAAGCACACAAACCCCCTGTTGATAACCTCATAACCATATATTAGCATATACTTGCTCCTTTGAGTTAATTCTTCCAAACTCAAGTTGCATTAAAGTGGGTATGCAAACTGAAGAGGAAGAAAATGTTAGAGGGTGGTACTACTCTGAAAAGTGACTGTAAAAATGACACTTCCATCCCCTATGTTTATTCAGGATCATATCAGTTGACTTCAGTGACAAAAATAAAATTGTAGCACTTCTTATTTCCATGAGCTCTACAGAGCTAAGGAGTTAGCCTCTGTTTCATCCTGCACATGCCAGATTTGGTTAGTATATCTTAACCTATTAATCTGGGCAGTCACTTAAAAGGAAATAAGTAACTGTGTAAATGAAGGTGCATAGGTATAAATGGAGACCTAATATGAAGTACAGAACTTTTATCACTAGTGATGATGCACAAAATGGAGAGAACTCCGCTGCAGGGCCTAGCAGGCAGGGGGAGACATCTTTTTACTTATAAATTGGGCACATGTGAAATGGAAAAAATGAGACAAACTTGGAATTCCATAGTGCTGTTTTTGAAGCATAAGTTTTCAAAGCAGAACTGCACTTTAAACATTCACCCTTGTGGTTTTCTCATCCTATTGTATCTAGGTGTTTCAGTCTTATTTTTGAACTGAGACCTTCCACTTGCCCAGCAAAACAGCATCATTGAGCTTTAGCATTCACTTTGAATTTTCTCACGTGTCTTTTCCATTTTAATTAAAGTGAACTAAAGTGGTGGCCTCACCTTGTCAGTTTCCTATACTTTCTATCTAAAGCAAACAGACCTTGAAATGTAAGATTATTTTATTACAAATATTTGTTTGCTTATGTAAACCAGTTGGCACATTTACCCTTAAACTTGCTAATTGCTTTATAGAACTATACAAGTACTTGCAATAAGATAACCTCCCATCGCTGTTCCAAGACTTTTTTATTTAAAAAATCCCCAGAATTATTAAACCTGAAAAAGAAGAGAGTAGAGTAGTTATAGACTTCATTGGTTTCAAAAGCCTGTTGATAACTATAGCTCAACATATATAACTTGAAAAATGTTCTCATTACCAGCAGATTTCTGTTTTTACCCCTGCAGCACAGAGACATAGCTACAGATAAGAGAATTACACCCCAATTGTTCCAGCCATTGGAATGAGGGGCTTTGAGTCCTAGAACCACTTGGGGTCAGTGAGACTGGGAGTTCCAAGCAACAGAGGGTCCTGTGGCACCTTTAAGACCAACAGAAGTATTGGAGCATAAGCTTTCGTGGGTGAATGCCCACTTCATCAGACGCAAGTAATGGAAATTTCCAGAGGCAGGTATAAATCGGTATGGAGATAACGAGGTTAGTTCAATCAGGGAGGGTGAGGTGCTCTGCTAGCAGTTGAGGAGTGATCACCAAGGGTGGAGATCGTCTACAGCCAAGCGCTAAGGTACAACCACATCTGCTCCAACCCCTCAGACAGAGACCAACACCTACAAGATCTTCACCAAGCATTCTCAAAACTACAATAGCCACACAAGGAAATAAAGAAACAAATCAACAGAGCCAGATGTGTACCCAGAAGCCTCCTATTACAAGACAGACCCAAAAAAGAAACCAACAGAACTCCACTGGCCATCACCTACAGTCCTCAGCTTAAACCTCTCCAACGCATCATCAGTGATCTACAACGCATCCTGGACAATGATCCCTCACTTTCACAGACCTTGGGAGGCAGGCCAGTCCTCGCCCACAGACAACCTGCCAACCTTAAGCATATTCTCACCAGCAACCACGCATCGCACCATAACAACTCTAACTCAGGAACCAACCCATGCAACAAACCTCGATGCCAACTCTGCCCACATATCTACACCAGCAACACCATCACAGGACCTAACCAGATCAGCTACAACATCACCGGCTCATTCACCTGCATGTCCACCAATGTGTTATATGCCATCATGTGCCAGCAATGCCCCTCTGCTATGTACATTGGCCAAACTGGACAGTCACTACGCAAGAGGATAAATGGACCCAAGTCAGATATCAGGAATGGCAATATACAAAAACCTGTAGGAGAACGCTTCAACCTCCCTAGCCACACAATAGCAGATGTAAAGGTAGCCATCTTACAGCAAAAAAAAACGTCAGGACCAGACTCCAAAGAGAAACTGCTGAGCTCCAGTTCATTTGCAAATTTGACACCATCAGATCAGGATTAAACAAAGACTGTGAATGGCTATCCAACTACAGAAGCAGTTTCTCCTCCCTTGGTGTTCACACCTCAACTGCTAGCAGAGCACCTCACCCTTCCTGATTGAACTAACCTCGTTATCTCCATACTGATTTATACCTGCCTCTGGAAATTTCCATTACTTGCATCTGATGAAGTGGGCATTCACCCACAAAAGCTTATGCTCCCAGTACTTCTGTTAGTCTTAAAGGTGCCACAGGACCCTGTGTTGCTTTTTACAGATTCAGACTAACACGGCTACCCCTCTGATACTTGGGAGTTCCAAGTTACTGCATGAGAGAGCTAGCAGTGCCAGAGGTGTATGTTTGAATGAGTCGGATGCTATCATTAAGAGAGCTGAGGTATTCTAAAACCTACTAGAGAAGGGGTAAAATGTGCCCTGAATTGCCACTAGCTCCATCTGCAAGATGGTCTTTCACCTCCACCCTCTGCCCTACCCCACAAAGGTTGATGAAAGACCCATCCCATTCAAAACCCTATTTCTTTTCCTTGTTACAATAGCTGTGACATCACTCACCAGAGAAACTAGGAAGCCTTTAGATCTCACTTTTAGGATCTGAGTACAGTATTTTCATATAGTTCTCTAACAACATTTTGAAACACTTTGAGCCATTTTTTCTTTGTTCAGAATATTACAAGTTTGTAATATATACAAAACCTGCACAGATACTAATTTTTAAGCAGAGGAACATTTTTTAATTTGATCAGTTTTTCTCTACAGTTACTATTAGTCAGAAGTAAAGTTTATAGATCTACTAAAAGGTGCAGATGGATTAAACAAAATGTATCTGAGCAACTCCTGGTATATTCTCTGTTGCATCTATTTCCATGAGGGGAAATTGTCTGGTCAGAGCTTTGTATTCTGCTGGTGATAATTTTCTAAAAATGGTCTTCTGACCCACACTGAACTAAGTGCTCTTTTTCTGTTGGAGCAACCAAACTAAGGCACTCTGGGATACTGTCACATAGTGTTGCTCTCTTCTGGCAGCTAAAAATGTAATCCTCTCACACAAGCTCATGAAGCTTTAAAACGTTATAAACTTCAGAAAGAAGTTCCTTTGTGTTCTAGTTTCTGCTCGATTCGTGTAGGCATCACTAGAATTCTTCTATATCCTATGGATTCAAGCCTACAATCCTTTGCTATCTCCTACTAGAACTTTACACAGAAGTGCTGTGTATTTTCTTGTATAGGGTGAGGATTCCCTAAAGAATTATGACTTATTTTAGGACTTGCTACCAGTATAGCTTAAGTGGATCACAATGGGTTTTCAGACAAAAACAAGGCAGAACTTTTTTTTTCTTATTTTAGTTTTGAAAGCACCAGTAGTGTCTCAGTTTCGAACTCCTGGGCCTCTGCTTGGTATTCTTTCATCTTCAAATCTTAGGACAAGTCAAACTTTTCTAATTTTTTCCTCAGGTACCCACAGTGTTTATAGTGCACCTCTTACCTCGCTGGGAACTATCACTAAGTCTCTTTTTCTGTATGATTGGAAATGGCCTCTCTATGGAGCCTTTACAAAGCTGGAGTTAACTTTATGGAAAGATTTCCCTCAAGGCAGAAGCCAGGTTACTGTATGGGTAAATTGATTACCATCCCACAGGATAGTATATGCTCAGGCTACAAGGATCCCCATGTATATACAGTGGATTCTGTGTTTAAAGGGGCTTTCACAGAACCAAAAAAATTGGTGGCAGGTTGCTGTCCAGTTCATAGTTTATTAGAAAGTGACTCCAATCATCAGTACTGCAGCAGAGAGATTTTTGCTTCAGCTTTCAGCATGGCAGCTTGTATAGCAGCAAATAACACTGGCAGATAGACATATTGAACACAGCTCATTGCCTTCAGATTCCAATTGTAAAAATAATTTTTCTGCAAAGTCTTAATACCTATTCTTGCAATATAAATTGGAGAACTAGTAGGGTGCCTCCTTTTTGCAAGGACTAATTTCAGAAGGCCTGGTAAAAATGCACCAGTTGAATGTCATTTGATTACTGAAATGCTTCATTCTGGTACTTGGCTAAAAATTAATAGATGGATTATTTTATATAATTGTATTAGAGCCTTGTCAAAATGCTATGTCATTGTCAAAAAATTAAACTCCAGTCAGGTGCAAAATATTTTGTCCTGTCCTTGGATCACACTCTGGTTTGCCTGGATATGATGGGAAGGACAGCAGGAAGACTCCCATATTTCCATACAACCCAAAGGCTCAATATAGAGAAATTCACTGCTCTCTTTGGATATGTCCACAATTTAAAACCCTATGGCTGGCCCATGCCTGCTGGCTCGGGCTGCAGTGTATATGCCTGGGCTTGGGCTGGAGCTCAAGCTCCAGGACTGTGCAAGGTGGGAGGGTCCCAGAGCTCAGGCTGCAGCCTGAGCCAGAATGTCTACACCGCAATTAAACAGCCCCATAGCCTGAGCCCCACGAGCCGAGTCATTTGGCACAGGTCAGCCGTGGGTGTCTTCCTGCAGTGGTAATCAGGTTTGCAGGGCACTGACTAGCCACTTTGGTTATGATTGTAGCCGTAAATTTTGGTTCAAAGCAAGAGGTTGTCTTCATATCTTGGCAGGTTTCAGAGTAACAGCCGTGTTAGTCTGTATCCGCAAAAAGAAGAACAGGAGTACTTGTGGCACCTTAGAGACTAACAAATTTATTAGAGCATAAGCTTTCGTGGACTACAGCCCACTTCTTCGGATGCATATAGAATGGAACATATATTGAGGAGATATATATACACACATACAGAGAGCATAAA